>NC_139956.1:30578855-30666419 GCF_963454915.1 Gymnoscopelus microlampas | reverse complement strand
AGGTATAAATTATTACATTCTAAAACATACATTATCCACTTTAGCCCTATTTTATACATAGGCTATTTGAAAATCGTTCTACAAGCTCACAACGCGTCGCATTGTAGATCTGCTATTTTCCAACATTGTAGTCCTTTTACTTTTGGTACTTCAAGTACATTTTGATGGCAATACTTTTGTACTTTTACTCAAGTACATTTTTAATTCTGGTCTTTTACTTGTAACGGAGTATTTCTATATTGTAGTATTGGTACTTTTACTTGAGTAAAGAATTTGAGTATTTTTTCCACCACTGTCTGCACACACACACACACACACACACATGCACACACATGCACACACGCACGCACGCACGCACACACATGCTCGGTTGCACAAAATGCACACACAGGTTCTCCTGAGTAGCGATAACAAGCTGATAAAGCAGAAAGAAAATCCATGCCCATCGTTCAGTCTTCCTGAAGGGTGGACGATGGGAGACGGGGGTGATGGGGAGGTGATTGAAGGACAAGTGGAAACCGAGGAACGGAGAGAAGAGCCGGGGATGTCGAGGAGGTGAGGGGGAGTTTAAGATGCAGCGGAGCTCTTTCGAAATCACTGAGGCTTTGAGCCCGGATTTCGCCCATGGTCTCATGCATTTATGAAGTGGGTGTGGGTGTGCGTGTGCGCGTGCGTGTGCGTGTGCTTGTGCTAGTGCGTGTCCGTGTGTCTGTGTGTGTGTGTGTGTGTGTGGAGGGGGATATGTAAGGGTTTCAGAGTATTTCTTTGGTTCTGGCATTAATGAGTCACATACTGTACTTGTGAGCAACACTCCACTCCACTGCAATCCACTCTATTTGGCTGCACTTTACACGCTCGCTCTCTCTCTCTCTCTCTCTCTCTCTCTCTCTCCCCCTCCCCCTCCCCCTCCCCCTTCTCTCTACCATGCAATCAGTGATCTATCATTCTCTGCACTTTCTGTTAAACCTCGGTTTCTCATTCTCTGCCGTGTGCCGAGGCACTAGCCCTGCATCCTTAACGAGCGCATGCAGCCAGCACACCGTTTGTGCTGCTCTAGTCTCTGCCCTGCCAGCGTGTTTCAACCAAACTGGATGAACTGAACTGACAGACTGACAGACGGACCAACATTGCCATCCTTATAGCAGTGGTGGAAAGTAACTAAGTGCATTTACTTACGCACAATGTTGAGGTGTTTTTTATTTATTTTATTTATTTATTTGAGTATTTCCAATTTTCAATACTTTTACTTCTGCTCCACTACATCTCAGAGATATTGAAAACTGCTAGTTGCTAGTTACTTTGAAGTAACTAGTAACTATGACATACATTAACCAGCCCTTCATATAAATAGCCAATCTATACAAGCTCACATCTGCTATTGTCAAAAGATTTATATACATGGGATAGTACTTTTACTTTTGGTACTGTATATTTTGATGCCAATACTTTTGTACTTTTACTCGAGTAAATTTTGATAACCTGACTTTTACTTTTAACAGAGTATTTATTCGTTGCAGTATTGATGCTTTTACGTGAGTACTTTTCCCGCCTTATAGCCAAGGGGCAAGGCTTGGATATTTACGATGAGGCCAACACGGAAGCTTATGAATGGCCAGAGTGAGGCACTGTTTTACCCTGTGCCGACCTGCAGTGTCAGAAAGAATTTATTTTAAGGCAAGTGAATGGGTTTTTGACAAACTTTAGACTAGATTTTCTTACCGTAATAAAAATGTTCATAAATTCTATATGCTTCCAGTCGCTAGTTTAAAGTCTCCTTTCAATCATCATGATATGCGTTTTGCTAAATTATGGTCCCATTTATTCTAAAATTGACGATAAAGTAGGCTATGCTCCAGGAGGGGCGGGATGATTTGATTGACAACCTACACAACCAATAGCATTCATTCCCCGCCCTACTCTTGATTGACAAGCTACCCAACCAATAGCATTTTTGGGGGTTGTTTTCCGGTTCGCTGGTCACGTGTCTGGTCTCAACCAATAGCGTTTGAGTTCCGGCGTGGCCAACTGTATATATTAACGATGGAGGAATGCATGTTCCTGAACTATCGGCTTCATTTTCGTTCTGTAGAAAGCAGGGCCTACTCTGTGTGGAGTTTGCATGTTCTCCCCGTGTCTCCTAGGGTAGTTAATACCCTCACAAAAACATGTAGTAATCCTGGTCACTATACTGCCTCCCCCTGGTCAGCCGGGGCGCCTGATGGAGGAGAAGGGAACTGGTTGGAATAACGTGTTCCTTCCACGCGCTATGTCCAACCAGGGAAACTCCCCCCTGTCGGGTGATAAGAAGCGGCCTGCTTGCTCCTCATGCATTGAAGGAAGCATGAGCTTCAGCTTGGGCTCTCCCTAGGCTGGCAGAGGGTAGGTAGTGCCCAGGATTACATAGGCAATTGGCACTGGGTGAAAAAATGTGGGTTACAAAATCGTGGGATAAAAATTATTTAAATAAAAAAAAAGAAAGCAGGGGAGTGGCTTTGTCCATTCTTTTTTACAGTCTATGCTTATAGCCCTGTTGCTAAAGTACCAATATAATGTTTACCAGTAACCCTTTCTATGAAGCCCACGTAGTAATAATTCATACACATTCTACTATAAATCTCTGTTCGTCTGTGTGTAGCTTGAGAACTTAGAATGCATTATAATCTGAGTATAACACAATTATAGTTATAAGCACCCCTAAATATTCGTGCAGTGCTTTATGATTATAATCATAACACATTACAAAGCATGTTATGACTCTCTCTCTCTCTCTCTCTCTCTCACACACACACACACACACACACACACACGCACACGCACAGCAGTAATGGAGCATTTGGCAGCCGAGCGGTAGCAATTAGCGCAGACTGCCTGCCATGCATTGCTCTGTATCACTCTGGTGACATGTCACGATAGCGAGCATATGGCAACTTCCCTACACATCATGTCCCCGTGCCTCCTTCTGCTTGTCCTCAGTGCCATGCCCAACTCCAACTGGTGTGGAGAGTGTATAGGGTTATTATGTAAGGGGAGTACTGTAATCAGATTACAAAAAAAATCACACCCAGTGTGAAGTGGGCGGTGTGTGGTCATCACAACATGACTCACTTAAAAAAAAGGATAATTGACTTTTTTTTAAGTCCATACTGCTATTCATAGGGCTGCACATGTGTCATGTGTTTCGCTAGCCAATCACAGTCCTGAATTTGCAAAGTCGGCCAATCACATTACAGCTAGTGGTGATGACACTAGCTGTAATGTGATTGGCTGACTTTGCAAAAGTATCGATTTGCATTAACAATGGAAGGGTTTAGGGGGTATACACATTTTTTGGTCGGTGTCCAAAACTCACTTATAGGGGGCGGCTACACCGCCCCAAAAAATGTAGACTGTCATTGGTGATTACTCCACAGATTTCTTAGTTTGAAAGGAAACAAGGCATTTTTTGTTAGTAGTATTTTGGGTGCAAACAATTATTTTCAGTACAGGCTAAAGGAAACTATACTGTAATCAACTTTGTAACAGTTTTTTTGAATGGTTACTCACAGTTGTATTCTGACTCTGATTACACTGTGCAAATAATACATTATATCTATCTGTAATTTGTTTGATGATTACACTGGTATAAAGTGTCTGTTTAACACCAATGCACAGTAGCTGGTTTTGCTGTCAGAGGAATGAACCACTTCAAGCCTCTAGTCTTAGTAAAACTTGAGTTACAACTGTACTTGGAGGGCTTTCTTCCTTCTACACCAAATATCTGCGGGGAACAATCGTCACGTTGTGATGCATTGTGAGCTTGTAGATGTACTATTTTTCGCCTATTATGACATGCCCAGAATAGGGACGGCTAGGGGGGTCCGTGTGGTTGAAGCAGACTTTTGTGTTGGAGTCAGTCGCTCTAAATTATTTATTTAGAACTCCTTCCAACTCATTAGAATGGCAGTCGCAGTGTCTTTCACTTCTGCTGAATTCTAATGAGCGCACAGGTCTGATCCCAGGTCAGATCAGTCTTAATAGAGTCCACCTCTGTGACCCGGATGGCACTGACCCTGAGGCATCTTTTATTTATTTATTTATTTTTTATTACCAACACTCCCTGGGAAGTTGTATTTTTTTTGCACTAATCGTTTCCACACTTTTCCTCTCAAAGTGTATTCTTTTAAGTGGTGCCTAAGCCTGATAATGATGGTTCCTGAGAGGGTCTGATTTGTGCGCATGACAGTCGGGCCCTGAAGCAATTAGGTGTCAGCGGGATGGCCAGGCACACCCGGCAATCAGGTAGTAAATTATTGGGCCCCAAACGAGGCGGCTCGTTATCAGGTGGCCAGCAGAATAGGGTACTTTGTGTGTGAGTGTGTTGGTGTGGGTGCATGAGCAGACACATACAAACGCACAGCACACACACGCATGCATGGGACGATCAATCGACCACTTACTTACTGTAAGCCCTGGCTTACATACTTAGTCATACGGCAACTAGCGAAAATAGTCGATTTACCAGCTCACAACGCAACGTTGTGTCGTGATATGTTGCGTGTTGCGAGAGATCTTCTAACCACACAAACCCTGTACGTTGCTATTCTGACCATGTCCTAATAGGCGTACATTTGGCAAATATAGGTGAACATTCAGCGAAAATAGCCAATCTACAAGCTCGCAACTATTTTTAACGATGATATTTGGTGTAGTCAGAAAAAACAGATGGGTCCCAACAAGTACAAAGCCCTGGGGGACCCCAGTCAACAGAGGATATAGTGTTTAAGCTATTAAAAAGAAAGTAGGACAGACTGAACAGAGAAATCACCACTGAGATTATCTTTATAGAAAGATGGGTTGAACCCAGGTGAATGGAGAGAGAGAGGTAGAGCGAGTCTAGAAAGAATGAATAGCACAATTAAAAACGTGGCTAGTGGATATTGATTAGACAGATCCAGGGTTAGGAGTACTATAGGGACACCTCGACAGTTCAGCGGTCCCCTGGGCGAAGAGACAGATTGGCGGGGCAGAGTGAGGAGGTGTAATGAGCTCCTGCAGCGCGCCGTACAGTATACCGACATCTCCACTTTGTTTTGGAGGGGGGTCGCGGGGTGGAGAGACTCACGGCAGAAGAAACTATTGATAGCTGACATCTGCAAACGGCACAAACACACTGTTCTGTTCATGTGTTGCCAAGGAGAAGCGCGCACGCACACACCACACATACAGTGGTGGAAAGTAACTAAGTACATTTACTTAAGTACTGTACTTAAGTACAATTTTGAGGTATTTGTACTTTACTGGAGTATGTCCAATTTCCAATACTTTTACTTCTACTCCACTACATCTCAGAGGCAAATATTGTACTTTTGCTCCACTACTAGTGACTTTGCAGATATAGATTATAGGCCTGTCAAAAAAAATCGATTCATGAATAAATCGCGATTCTTAATGCCACGATTTTAAAAATCGAATCAAAATATTAAAATCGATTTTTTTTATTTAAAAAAAAAAAAATATTTTTTTTTTTTTTTTTTTTTTTATAAGTTAGTACCTTTTTCACTGGCACTTTGTCTGAAATCAATGTCAGAAAGACTAGATGTTCTAGTATAATTAAAGCAAAGTGATTTGGGGTAGAAAATCGCAATAAATCGCAGAATCGAATATCAATTAATCGCAGAATCGCAATTTTAATCGAATCGGCACCCTAGAAAATCGCAATAAATCGCAGAATCGAATCGAATATCAATTAATCGCAGAATCGCAATTTTAATCGAATCGGCACCCTAGGAATCGATTTTGAATCGAATCGTGAGGTAAGTGAATCGTGACACCCCTAATAGATTATTACATTATAAAACATACATTAACCACTTTATTTTATACCTAGGCTATTTGACAATAGCCGATCTACAAGCTCACAACGCGTCGCATCGCGACGCATTGTGAGCTTGTAGATCTGCTATTTTCAAACATTTTAGTACTTTTACTTTTGGTACTTTAAGCACAATTTGATACCAATACTTTTGTACTTTTACTCAAGTTCATTTTTAATTCCGGACTTTAACTTGTAACAGAGGACTTCTACATTGCAGTATTGATACTTTTACTTAAGTAAAACATTTGAGTAAGTTTTCCACCACTGCCAAGGAGACAGACACACACACACACACAAGCACACATTGCCTTATGTAATTCTTGGCCCCGCCTGCTCACTGTTAAAAGTGCTGGCAAGGTACCGTACTTGGGTATTTTCCATCGTCGCTCTGTTTGGTTACTCACCACCACCAAGGTGGAAGCCAAAAGTGTTTGTCCCGGGGAGAGGAAGGAAAGGGAGACAAAGACATTTTTAGCCGAGTCAATTTGGCTGCTGGTCACCTCCTGTGTGTTTCAAGAGTTGTTTATTTTTGAGCTATAACACGGTCGAGTTTAGATGTGGCACAATGGGAACGGGCCGGCTGAGCGTGTTCAGAGCAAACGGCAAGAGGGAGGAGGGACGCATAGATGGACACAGATGGATGGAGATGGTGTTATTGTGCCTTTAAGGTCATGGTGTAGACTAGAGAATAACACATAGTTGTACGGTACATGCATCAGAGAATAAGAAGGCGTATAAGCTGCAAAAGTAGCCTGAGTGGGCGGGGTCTATGGTCTGGAGCCAAGCTACATACTACAGAAGAGTAATCAGTGAAAGATCTGAAAGAGAACGAGAGAGAGAGAGAGAAAGGGTGGTGGGTATAGTGCTGGAGGTGAGAAAACAAGGTCGGTGCTTGGTAGAACAAGCAGCACTGAAATGGAGAGGCTGAGTGCGTGTGCGTGTACACACACACACACACACACACACACACACACACGCACACACGCACACACTGTGGAGAGAGTTGTACGCAGATTCTATTTCCATCCCTCTTGTTTCATCCCCACTGCAGGGCAGCAGGGAGGTTCCCAGGGAAGGGTACAGAGGGCCCTTTTGGTACCTGTTCCCGATTATTAGTCAGAACCAAAAATAACGGTGCCACTATTGGCGTTTGACAGTCTATTCATTCTGACAAAGTGTTTAACAAACAGGCTTTACTGGGGAGGGCGGGGCTGGTATGCACTAACTGCTGCCGAGGTGTATTTGCATTTTCTGTCAAAGAAAGCGATGGCATCCGCAATTAATTACCATTTTCCTCTCGCTGTGTCCCTCCGGTCCCTGTTGGTTCAAAAGTAAACACACGGTAGCCAGCACAGTGTTACATTAGAAGACACATTCATAAACAGTGGATTTTTTTTTTAACTAGAACAACTTTCTCCTTTTCTGCTTATTATTCCCTGATCTTGGTTATAGCTTTCGAAATGTTCGAATTCTATGAAGGCAAGATGCAACGCTCGCTCTCTCTCTCTCTCTCTCTCTCTCTCTCTCTCTCTCTCTCTCTCTCTCTCTCTCTCTCTCTCTCTCTCTCTCTCTCTCTCTCTCTCTCTCTCTCTCTCTGACAGCCCCACTCTTTGAAATCTTCAGTCTGAATCTTCAGATTCCATAACCTGAAGAGGCTTTCATTTTGTAAGTAGGCTAGGTAATAGTATTGATCCCTTAAGGCTTAAGCACAGCTGCTGGGTTGCAAGTTAGCAAAATATAAACCTACGACAAACTGTTGATTATCAAATTAAACGCATGAAAGTGTTTTTGTAGGTCTTGACGCAGGCGTGAAATCGAGCATTTAAGCTTATCTTCGGTTCAATCGTTCTCGATTGTTAGATTGACTGATATTCTCGGAGAAAGCAAGTTTAGCCTAATTATTTCACGAGAATAATTCATCACACAAACCAACAACAAAGCATCAAAACAAACGCATGAAAGGGTTCTCTCTCTCTATATCTCTCACACTCACACACTCACACACACACACACACACACACACACACACACACAAACACACACTTCTGCGTGTAAAAATGACTCAGTCTTTCAGCTCTCCTTTGATGAATTCAGCAGCATAATCCTTGTGTATTTGCTTGTTCAATAGAGAAATGGGAATACTAAGCCAGCGAAAGAGAAAGGGAGAGTATTTGAGAGATAGAGAGAGGGGGGCGGGGGGTTTGAACCGTTAAAATGCATTGGTGTCCTTGCCTGGCCTGATAAACCTTACTACTGTTCTACCAGCCGCTGATCTCCTCACATACTGGAGGGAATCCACCTTTGATTGAATGGGGTTTAGTTAAAAACACACAATCGATTCACGGAACAACTATAGTCATCACCTCAGACTGAACAGTACACGGCTATTGTACACTGTTTAACTCTGAATAGTGCACAAAATTGCACCATGATGTCCTTATATTTTTGGCCAAATTGTCAAGTCATTTTCAAATTGTTTAAAAAAAAATCAGAAATAGATAAAATATTCTGAACTACAAGCTCACAGCGCCTCACGGCACATTGTGACCTTGCAGATAGACTTTTTGTCCTACAACAAAGTATACAGTGTTTAAAACTGTGTACCATATTGTATCTATATAGCGGAACATGTGCTTCTTTTGGAACAAGCCATGTGGGATAAGAAACGAGGTGAAAGGCAGAGAATGAAATGTGTGTGCGTGTGTGCGTACGTGCGCGTGTTGACCTTCACGCAGGCCAGCCGGGGCCCTCACGGGGCCAACACCTCCTGACCGCCACTAATGGCGTAAAGCCAACACCGCTCCGCACCACCCACGGGACTGTCCCCACCTCTCCCCTTGCCCACAATGATGTCGCCATCCCCCCATGACACCGGGGGCCACACTCCTCTCTGTATTCCCTGGATCTCTCTGTTTCGTTGCGTCCATTATTTTCTTTTCAACCCCCCTGCCCCCTTTTCTCCCTTTTTCAATTATTTTTCCTTTTCTGTTTTTTCCTCCTCTTGTCGTCTTTGTTGTCTTTTGTCCCTTCATTTTATTTATATTCTCTAATTCTCTCGGTCTGTCTCTCTCTCTCCTCCTCTTAGTCTTTTTTTTTTCTCTCTCTACTTTCGCCTCCTGTCTCTCCCCCCTCGATCGTCCTTGTCGCCTGCCTGGAATTCTAAAGGGACACACAGGGGAGTGTCGCATGCGTGATTGCATGCATGGACGTGTGCACCCACACACACACACACACACTCACACTGCTTCCCCTGTAGGTCAAATTCGATATGTGCTGAAGAAGGCGCTCCGCGGGGATCCCATTGTTAACTCTTTAAGACCGGGAACGCATCTGTGTGTCATTTTTTAGATTTCTTTGGCTATTAAAAAATAGCAGATCTACAAGCTCATAGCGCGGCACCGAGTGCCGCGCTATGAGCTTGTAGATCTGCTATTTTCTTTAAATCACGAAAAGTTGTGCAAATATTTGATTTTTTTTTTTTTTTTTTGCGGACATTTGTAACTCAAATCTTTGCTTCTGAGGGTTCCTGGAACTAAATATTTTACAAATGTTCGCTTTAAAAAATATATAATCCAAGATTTTGCCACGAAATCAAAAATAGCAGATCTACAAGCTCATAGCGCGGCACTCGGTGCCGCGCTATGAGCTTGTATATCTGCTATTTTTGAATAGCCAAAGAAATCAAAAAATGACACACAGATGCGTTCCCGGTCTTAATGGATTAATGTGTGTGTGTGTGTGTGTGTGTGTGTGTGTGTGTGTGTGTGTGTGTGTGTGTGTGTGTGCGTGTGTGTGTACGTGTGCGCAGATGCATATCTGAGGGGAGGAGGAAATGGCCTGTCGATAAATGCCCTGGGCTGACAGAGTGTCAGGGACAGACTCGAGAAGGGACGGATGGAGAAGGGAGACAGATGGTTTTCTCCCTTCATGCCATGACGCTTTAATGATTGGCCACAAATAGCGTCTGGCCGATAGAGACTCCAAGCCAAGGGCTCATTAGATAGCCAAAAAAAAACACACACTTTACATGGACTGTGTGAGGGTCAGTGGTGTAAAGTAACTAAGTACATTTACTCAAGTACTGTACTTAAGTACATTTTTGAGGTATTTGTACTTCACTTGAGTATTTCCAATTTCCTATACTTTTACTTCTACTCCACTACATCTCAAGAGGCAAATGTTGTACTTTTACTCCACTACAATTATTTGAAAACTAGGGGTTACGTTGGTAACCCCAGTTTTATTAGTTCCGTAGTAAGATACTTACTTGTGATATCCCATAGGTAAGTATCTTAAGAAGTAATAATAAAGCAATAATAATTTAGTTACTAGTTACTTTGCAGATATTAATTATTACATTATAAAACATACATTAACCACTTTAGGCCTATTTTATACCTAGGCTCTTTGAAAATAGCTGATCTACAAGCTCACTGCGACGGGTTGTGAGCTTGTAGATCTGCTATTTTCAAACATTTCACTTTAAGTACATTTTGATACCAATACTTTTGTACTTTTACTCAAGCAAATTTAGAATTCTGGACTTTTACTTGTAACATAGTACTTCTACATTGCAGTATTGATACCTTTACTTAAGTTAAACATTTGAGTATTACTAGTTACGTTCCACCATTGGTGAGGGTCAGGGTTCTGTTAAACCCTGCTGGTGTACTGCCTGTACCTTTGTCGATGAAATTCTTTCTTTTCTTTTTTTTCTATTCTTTATTCTATTCTGACAATAGTTAAAATTGTGCTATGCAACTAAAACACAATTTATGTTTAGTGTGTTAAAAATGAATGAGTTGAGGGGGTGATATATTAAAAAAAAAGCATAATCCCCTCCAGCAAATCCAACCCTGCACATAGAAATAGATAGAAATAACATTCAGGTGTTTGGAGACAAGGTGAAGTGTCTTTAATCAGTTTTTCGTTGTCTTTAATCAGATTTTCGTTTATTCCTGGTTTACCTTGTAACCAGGAGAGTAGCACTGCCATGCACAGGAAATCCCCTGCTTTATGTGTGTGCTTTTGTTGAGGAAATATGGTATTAGCCCATGTTTGTCTCACTGTTGCCATGAGCAACGTTGTTGCACTGGTATTGATTCGCTCCCGGGGCAGCAGAGCATCGATCAATCTCTGAATGCCGGAAATGTAATCACTGTATATTCAGAATTGCACAGGCACTTCACCTGGGCTCGCGCGAGAGAGAGAGCAGAGGAACATCGGTAGCAATTTAAAGGAG
This sequence comes from Gymnoscopelus microlampas, assembly GCF_963454915.1. Lineage (NCBI taxonomy): Eukaryota > Metazoa > Chordata > Actinopteri > Myctophiformes > Myctophidae > Gymnoscopelus > Gymnoscopelus microlampas. Next base: position 30,655,323 of record NC_139956.1, on the reverse strand, counting down.
GAAAAAGCCTCACGGCAAGTCAACGTCATGTCGACATCTCTGAAGCTTGAGTATACTATATGTTTGGCGCTGCAGTGTACTTTTTCCACGGTGTGTTAATGAGGTGAGGTGCACAATGGGGCTGGGCCTTGGAAATATGCATATAATGTCCACACACACAGCAATGTGTAAACAAATGCAGCAGAAATCCGGACCTTGGTTTCATAAGTCGGCGACACTGACATTTGGAGTCTGTAATAAGACGAATAATTATCTCCCTAGCCGCAACAGGTGGTTGCCCTTTCCCTCCCAAAACCAAACACCAGATGAAGACTGTGTGTGTGTGTGTGTGTGTGTGTGTGTGTGTGTGTGTGTGTGTGTGTGTGTGTGCGCGTGTGCGCGCATGCCTTTTCTCTCCCTCCAGTGATTGATGGTGGACATTGTTCAGTGGCTCTTAGCCGCAAGCTTGTAATTGCTTTTTGATATTGTTACAAATGAGAAATTACTCAGTCCCATTACCGGAGAGCCGCAGATAAACAATGGAGAGGCCATAAACTGAGCCTGCAGGGCTCGGGGGGTAGGGGGGGTGATGATAAGGTGATGCTCACCCAGGAAAGACAAGAGAAGATCATATCCCACTCATCTCAAGCCCAGTTACAGTACACACACACACACACTGCACACTCGTCCTGTTAATTACATAGAAATACAATTACTCTGCCTCTCTTCCGTCTTTGTTTGAGCCTGACAGGAAAAGTTACCAAGACACTTTTAACGATGCGCCGAGCTGCCGCACGCCGGGCACAGTGTGGTGGAATAACGTGCATTTGTCAAAAAGACTGATGGTTTGTAAGAGAGATTGTACAGTGGATGGGAAGAGAAGACAGGCAATTCATTCTAGGAAAAGCCCCGATGTGAAATTACAGTAATTTCTGCCTTTTGTTATATAATGAACCGGCTCGGCTCAGTGTGTGAGGCCAGAAGTGGATTGAAGCAAATGGACTGACAGGGAATGAACAAGACTTCCTGTGCGTCCCCATGTTAAAAAGGCCTTTAGGAGCGGTGCTAATGGTCCCTGTCCCCTCGCATGTAAAAGGCCCGTGCAAGTAATGTCCCGGAACGTCACTCACACTGTCACACATGTCATTCCCACCGCCCTGGCGCCGCTAACTAGGCTGGGAGTGGGGGGGGGGGGTCCGGGGAGAGGAAGGAATTGGGGTCCGACCCTCACCGTGGCCACGGCCAGTGGGGGGAACTGGGGAAGCAATGCTAATAACCCGTCACCTATCCGCTCCAACAACCGCTGACGATGCGCCTTGGTGACAGGTGACAGATGAGGAAGCTGTGTGTGTGTGTGTGTGTGTGTGTGTGTGTGTGTGTGTGTGTGTGTGTGTGTGTGTGTGTGTGTGTGTGTGTGTGTGTGTGTGTGTGTGTGTGTGTGTGTGTGTGTGTGTGTGTGTGTGTTTTGGTTGGGGTGCGGGGCGGACGGACGGCTGTTGATTACTCACACACTCATTCGGAAGGTTCTAATCTAATGTTACAGCCCCTAGGGCCTGCTACCCATGCCACGACGTCAGTGGTGACATATCCCATGCTTCAGAAAGCAGCAGAAAAAATACCTGATGCATATAAAAAGGCACCGTGGCGATAGCAGATTGTCCGCAAATTTCATTTTGCCGCCTCCATTCTGTTTACCCGCCACCTATTATAGAACTGACTCATTTTGCAAGGTGATGTCAGGTATTATCACAGATCAACACAATTAAAAAAAAAATCTCCACACTATACATGTTTGAGCTGCTAGGCAAGCAGGTATGAGGCCACATTTAGGCACAGCAGGGCCTACTCACAATGCAACTCCCCTTCCATTCCTCGGTCCACCCACTCCTGAGTCCTGACCAGCAGTCTAGCAATTTATTCCTCTATTCCCTTTGTTGGTTCTCTGCTTTCCTCTCACATCTACCTCCGCGCTCTCTCTCTCTCTCTCTCTCTCTCTCTCTCTCTCTCTCTCTCTCTCTCTCTCTCTCTCTCTCTCTCTCTCTCTCTCTCTCTCTCTCTCGGTTAAGGTTAAAAATAGATCAATCATACTCAGGGACCTCCCTTGCTGCTGTGGTAGTCCTGGGTGTCTGCACCGCGTGAAGGCAAAACAGGGGGAGAAGGTAGGGAGGAAGGGAGGGAGGGAGGGAGGAAGGGAGGAAGGAACTGTACTGTGGCATCGATTTTGTAGGCTTGCTTGATGTGTTACACCCAGTGTTGTAAAGTAACTAAGTACATTTACTCAATTACTGTAATGTTGAGGTACTTTTACTTTACTGGAGTATTTCCAAATTTCAATACGTTTACTTCTACTCCACTACATCTCAGAGACAAATATTGTACTTTTACTCCACTAAAATAATTTGAAAACTTCAGCCCTATTTTATACATAGGCTATTTGAAAATAGCTGATCTACAAGCAACGCGTCACATTGTGATGCATTGTGAGCTTGTAGATCTGCTATTTTCAAACATTTTAGTACTTTTGCTTTTGGTACTTAAAGTACATTTTGATACCAATACTTTTGCACTTTTACTCAAGTACATTCTTAATTCCTGACTTGTACTTGTAACAGAGTACTTCTACATTGCAGTATTACTTTTACTTAAGTAGAACATTTGAGTACTTTTTCCACCACTGGTTACATCGCATCAGATTTTGTTTGCATCAGGTGGAGAATGATCTTTTACTTACGGGGGCACTTAACTATACATGTTACCCCCTTTAGTATTACCCCATCGAACCGCCAGCATGCTTGCACTTGTAATACGGAAGGCATCTCTCATTCACTTGCATGTGCCATTGTATTTGACGTTTCAGGGGCGGCCAAAGAATAATTGCAAACGGATTGAGTCACGCGCACGTTGACTCACGCAGGCTTCAGTTCAAACAGCAGCCTCGACCCATAAACACTTTTTCATGCTTCTCTGTCGGGGTCACACAGCTCAATGATGCCACAGATCTAGGTTGCGATATCTAATAACTCTTTCTACTTCTTTTTCCCTCCTTTTTTTTTTTTTACATACTGCAACGCGCCACACCTGCAGTATACTGACTTGCCAATGGTTATTTTGCAGCTCCCTATAATCGCGCTCCCCCAAGCCTTCTTGTTTTGATTTATGCAGGCAGCCGGGCGCTGGAAAACTGTCTGCCAGCCACAAACAACAAACACCGCCTCTCAGGAGTGGCTCGTCTCCCTGCAGAACGCCTCCCCACCTTGGTTACAGAGAGAATCTTGCGTGCTAAGAGTCCCCCTACGTAAAGCACACTCCCTCTGTCGTGCGCTTCCCAAACGACCCCCCCCCCCCCCCCCCTCCCTTTTGCCTTTGCCGTTGTGCCCACGGCCTGGAAAGCGAGCTCCCTAATTGATAGGCCCACGTGACGAGAGATGGCTCTCGAATTAATCTTTGCCGCCCAGGGGTTGTAATTTCCACCGAGGGTTCAGCATGTTGGAGGCTAGGCTAGCTGTCGCTTGCATGTCAATGACTCTTTCCCAGAGGAAGAGAAAGAGAGATCCACTGTATGCGAGTGTTTGTGTGCGTGCGTGCGTGCGTGTGAGAGAGAGAGAGAGGGAGAGAGAGAGAGAGAGCCCTGTGTGTGGGCCTGCTGCTGAGCAGAAGCCATTTTGCATTCTCCAGCCATCAATACTCTCCAGCTCCCTCCCTCCCTCGCTCGGAATACTAATCAAACCACAGAGCACCGCACGGGCAGAATGAAATATGCAACTAAAGTTGTTTGTTTTTGAACCTCCATTTCAAGGTTGTTTGCAATTTCACAAGAGCAGGCAGGGCACGATGGACGAAGGCTTAACTGATTCTGTCTGCCACGGTCTCCTTCCCCACTTTGATCCATTGAGGGCGAGCAATTCTCTTAACAGCGGCTCCTTTGTCTAAAACTGGTTGAAGAAGTGGTCAGTGTTTTAAGTGCTTTCTGTACGTGCGTGCGCCTATGTGTGTTCATGGCCGATGAATTCACACACAGCAAAATCCTCAGTGTTAATTTCACTCGAAGCGTTTATAATGGTAGATTTTTACACACTCTGCGTTCATTTCACACTGAGCATTTTTGCTGTGTCCTTCCATCTGTCTGTCACAGAACGGGAGGTGAAAATGTAATGGATCAACGGAGGGGTGGTCGGCTGGTAAATTGTGCACCCGCCGCCGCCGCCGCATTGTGCGCTGCTTGAGTGTCACGAGGCATCAGCCTGCGTGTGTGACCTGCATGTGTTTTATACACGCATCGATTGTCACATGCGTTGTCGGGTCCTTGCGGCTCGCCCCGCAGAGGCTGCGTGTGATACCGACGACTTGGGACATTAAGCTTATTTTTGGGGGAATCTTCATCGCCTATACCTGGATGGTAGAAGCAGATAAATGTGACATAAATAAATGAGAAAAATAATAGTAGGCTCCCTCTCTCCATCCCAGCTTTTTCCTCATCCTACTGTATCTCATGAAAGTGTGTGTGTGTGTGTGTGTGTGTGTGTGTGTGTGTGTGTGTGTGTGTGTGTGTGTGTGTGTGTGTGTGTGTGTGTGTGTGTGTGTGTGTGTGTGTGTGTGTGTGTGTGTGTGTGTGCATTAGTGTACTGTATGTGCTCTCATTCACAGTACATAATATGTATACTGAATAGCCATGCTCATGACTCATGCCCTGGCATTGTGCCAGAAGCCCATTTTGCTCAGCCATGGCTGTTTGTGTGTACAGTATGTAGCATGTAATCACTTATAGTCTCATCTCCTGTGGAGGCCATTTCTCAAGTGTTGGAATGTTTTTACAGTATTCACTGACTCAATGAGTCAATGACTGTGTGTGTGTGTGTGTGTGCGTGCGTGCGTGCATGTGCGTGCATGTGCCTCTTATGTACTGATGTGTGATTCATGCAGGACTGGAACAGTTGCACACTTGTCCATTAAGCTTGTCCAATTGATTTTTTTCCCAGGTTTTCTCTGTCTAAAACAGAGAAAACTAGAAAAAGTGCTCCTCGGAGCACAGGTCTCCGCCAGGTCAGGTACGTTATTCTGGCCTTCCTGGTGGCGCTATAATAGGCCAATGTGAAAAGGGTGCCATTTATTCTTAGGTCTTTCACGGCAATCAGACACTGCATTCATGATTTGAGGCATTTTGTTCCAAAAATGTGTTTTGCTAAATTAGACCTGCTGGTGGCGCTATAACAGGCCATTGTGAAAAGGGTGCCATTTCTTCTCGGCCGATTTAACTAACACATCGTCACCTTGCTAAACTAAAGTCATTTTTTAAAGTTTTTCAGGAAAAATAAAAAACTGACCAAAACAAAACTACAGTATATATTTCTTAATCATTTCACCCAAAACGTTTATAAAAAATATGACTATTAAAATAAAAATAACACTGTCTGTCAGTTATGTAACATAAGAGATTTAAATAGGTTTAAATAGGATTAAATATGACTTAGGCCAAAAAAAAAAAAAACCAAAATGACCTAAATCATTAAATGATTTGGCCTATGTCACAAAACCATGTGACTTAGGCCAAAACAAATGCCTATTTTGGTCTAAGTCATACTAGGGAGTTAGGCCATTATAGTAAAATGGGAGGGAACAGCATGATCCTTTTCAATTAGGAGATGGGCGATTTTTCCAGAGGTGGCCAGTGTCATGAGGTGCTGACTTAGGCAAAAAATATCATTTTCCTCAAAAAATGACTTAGGCCATTAGTTTAGCAAGGTGACAACATGTTAGTTCAATTTAAGTTAAACTTAAGTTATTCGTTGTAAAGAAGCAGCTATTCCCCGTTTCCTTGTAGAATTTACACTCAAGAATTAGCTGTGCAGTTAAAACTAAATAACATGCTATCACTATAGCTTAAGATTGGACGAGGACACTTTTATTTCTTGCTTATTATTGCATGTGCAATGTACACACTCACACACACTCATATCCCTGTGATATGAATGATGATCATATCACATTATTATTCTGCCTGTAAATGGACGGTTTCCTATCTGTTTCCAGTAGAAAACCATTCGTTCTCATCTTTTTTTATTTCAACGGATTATAAGTTACAGCACGTCTGCCAGCCTGCAGGATGGATGGATACTATTGAATTCTCATCACCAATGCCTTGTCTATCATGCTTACAGTAATATCTCACGTGAGTAGCAAGTACTGTACTCACCATTCCGCCAAGAATGAGAACGGTACATACCGCTAACTACACAGGAAAATATAAGGCATCTGCAAACGCCTCTCCTACTGCCTATGCCGGCAGCTTATGTTAATTAGGTTCCCGAAAATGTTACGTGTCCATATCTGAACTATATATACTGACAAATATAGATGTCAAATTACGTTGTTGCTCGTTGGATTTAGTGAGCTCGGAGAGACAGAGGAAATAAGACTCGAAGGCAAATTAGTCTTTCATGAATAAACTATATACTTCAATTATGTATGTCTAAGAGATATTGCAGTAATACAGAGGTCTAATATGCAGCATACAGGATTAGAAGCACCCTATGAGCCTTGTTACAATTCTCTCATAGTAGGTAGGTTGTCACACTGCAATGTCCGAGAATGTGTTTCATCAATCACTATTGACCTGGTATTGAATTTAGCTCTGATTTGTTAGGGTAATCCTGACCTGGCTCGAGAATCTATTCAACCGTATTGAGCTCTCTGTTGCACAAGTGTCCTAATACTTATTATGTGTTACTGTATGTTGTTTATCGGGAACTCAAAGTAGTCCGGGAAACAGACCGGGTGTTCTGCCCAGAATTGAGCAAAACAAATTTTTTTGTGAGTCTAAGAATCACAGCTGGCCCTTAAGGGCCCATCTCATATTAATAACAATATTTCCCGGATTCGTACATTGTTCAAATGCTTATGACTGGAATAAGATTGCAACACAGCAGGGTTATTCTTGCGTAACCCAACTCCCGATTGTAGATTACATTACATTACATCATTCAGTAGCTTATATAAAGTAATACACAAGGTGAGTGCAATACATGATCTTAAACATTGGTATATACTGTATATATTTGTTGGTATTGATACGTGACAGACCATGTCTACCACCACACTCAAACATGACCCCTCTATTGGAAACATACATTAATGTCATCGTAAGACTTTTGCATTGAAACCAAAAGAACTCAATTCTGAACATTGAGTGCTGACGAATTGATTCATTTTGCTGTTAAGGACATCAGTGATGTGTTATATTCATGCAGCGACTGTGTTCAGCCACCTCAGGCCAGGCGGAAGTGCATTCTAAAGCCACAGCTATACTTAAGTTGCCGAAAATATTCCAACCAAGCATAAATCAGCCATAAGATTGCCTTGTATGAGCGGCTAAAGTGCACAGCATCAGAATGCGTTACTTCGAACAGTATACCATCATCTCTGTGATGAAAAAGTGAGCGTGACTCCGGTGATCAGTCTTGGCCCCGCTCGCAGAATCACCGATGCGCGCTCTCGGTCCCTGATTTACGACATCGTCTTTCTGTGCTCTGTTGAATACGTGAAATCGTTCTTGAGTGCAGGAGGGTGGGGGTGGGGGTCTGTGGTTGCAACACACAGTTTAGCTGAGTAATGGACAAGACATGAGCCACAGAGTGCGGGGAGTGAGCTGTCCACGTAGCTGACTTCACTTCACAAACAGCCTCTCTTGGTGCACTTAGAAAAAAAGAAGACAGACCAGAATAAAGTCAGGATGATGTAATAACCACTGAAAGGTAGCATAAGTGATTTTTATTTAATTTTTTTTGGGCGGGGGGATTAAAACATTATTTTTGTTGATAAAAAAAAAAGTATATATTTTTTTGAAAAACTATATATATAAAAAGTATATTCTGATACAGTCTTCATTGCTATAGTGCGAGTTCAGTAACATGGGTCTCTCCAGCTCTTTAGTAAACAGAAACTATGTGTGTGTTGATAATTGTGTGTGCGTTTGTGAGCGCGCGTGTGTTTGTTTGTGCACGAGCGTGTGTGTTTGTGTGCGCGTTTGTGTGTGTGACCTCTGCCACAGTCGAGGCAGCACCGAGGGAATCCAGCAGATGGATGATACCTGGTATATCAGCATCTCAGCACCTCTCCACCTGGCCATTGGCACGCTTCGTCCATTTGTCAGCATTAAGGGGAGGGGAGGGAAGGAGTGAAACAGAAAGGAAGGAGGGGTCATCATCACACCTATAATACATGAGGGTTCATGAGGGTGCGTTTTTCTCTAGTTTTTCTTTTTATTTCTGGTTGACTTCTCATTTTCAGTTTAGTTTTGATTAGTTTCCTAAAGCAGGTTTGCTAGTTTAGTTTAGTTTTTAGTTTTAGGGGTGAGAATCAACAAGCGTTGAAACATAACGAAAATAGCCGATCTATGCGAGCTTGGCTATTTTTGCTATCTTTGAAGATTTTTGACAATCTTTGACAACAGGGCCACTTTTCGTAATTTTGTTAGTTTAATGCATTTATTCTGTGATAAAAGAAGAGAGCACATCAGCACGTCCATGACATATAACACTCACATTATCACAGAGGATAAAAACACAATAAAGACCTGAGGCTTATTTCCATTGTGGTCCTCTAAGCTAAGAAACAGAAAAACATTTTTTTTTAAATGCATAACATATAACAAAACATAATCCTGGTGTAGGTACACCGACTGACAGACACTAGGCAGCCATAGCGTTCCATCTCTTCTTTTTGTTTTTCTTTAGTGCTGCTTTCTTTTCTCTCTCCATCTCTAAGACCAGCTTGCTGGGTAGGTCACGTGGTACCTGTTGGCGGGGTGGGCTCCTGGCTGCCGATGCAATTTGAGTGGGTGGGTTGGAAGACCTCTAAACCTGCTGCTGCTGTACTGCGTTTGCCCCTGGGCTGTGTTAGACCCCTTGGCCCTCTGCGGAGGATCTGACTCTATAGTTTGCCGTAGAGCTGCCATGACTTCCACAGCACAATGGAACAAAAGAGAAACAAGCATAGAGAGAACCAGGAGTCTGCGTTCCCATCTGTGCGTGCGTGTATAGTGCTTGGCAACCCTGTCGTCACCACGGGGGGCGGGCTGTGGCATAGTAGCTGGGGGTAAGAGTCAATGTTAAGTCAAGCTGTTTATGACCCACCAAGATGTCCGCCGCTACCAAGTGACACTTGTTGATGCCCCCTTCAGGATTTTTTGCTACGCACTATGATATCTATCATAGTGACCTATACTACGCGCGGTATAGGTCTAAGTATGAAGTTCATACTAAAAAAAAGACATGATACTGTTGATAGTATTGTAAAATGAAGGAATGTATGGACAAGAGCAAATATGCATGTGTGTATGCATTTATGTAAAGGATTATATGCTTCCATACTGTATGTGTTGAACTTGAAATGGTCTCAAATACAGTTATTACAGTTAGTATTTCTTATGACAACGCTAGTTATTTGTGTAAAATATGACCAAAAAAGAAATTCAAACAAAACACTGTTCCTATCATGAAGTGATGCGTTGTAAGCTTGTAGATCTACTATTTTAGCATTAAAAAAAGACTTGGCTTAAAGGTTTCATGACATTCAGTTTTTGTCAAGTCTTTGTCATGGTCCTTCAAATGTGTATAAAAAGTTTTAACTGAAAATTCTACTCCAGTGAGCCATTGCAGGTGACATCAAAGTCAAGGGGCCAATCCCAGATTACTTTTCAGCCTAATTATTAAAAAAAACAAAAACAGACCACAGAAAATCCACTGAATGTTCAAAGTTCAGTTTTTTGGGTGTAATTGAGGTCATAAAACCCCCCAAAAAAACATAAAATATAAAAAAAGTGAAAATGAATGTCATAGAACCTTTAAGGACAGCCAATGAGGAGAAAGTCATGAAGAAGTCACTACTAGCGCAGCGACTGAATATATACCTGCTTGCTCCACAGGCAAGCTGGTTTTATAAATTCTCCATACAGTCCGTTTGTTCACCAAAACAAGCAGACACACACGCTGAATTATTGCTTTTAGCGGCATGCTTTTGCAACATGCTCTTACAGTGTGTGTGGATTGAGCATATGTGTTGATTTGTGTGTGGTACTTTGGCAAAGTAAACATAATGTTTTCTCTAGCCAATAAAGCCCCTTTGAATTGAATTGAAACAGAGTGCCACACCAGGATTGAACCTGGATCATTGTGATTCAAAGGCTAGTGCTCTGCCGACTGCAGGAGCTATACCCGGACACAGTCATACAGATAACATTTGAAAAGAGTACATTTTAACTCACCCTGCTATGAATCATTTATTCCCATGGTAGCCTACTTAGATTTTCCGCTCATGACTCACAACCTCCAAGAAGGCACTGTACATCTCCTTTCACAGTATAGTAGTTCTGATTATTACTTAGCATCCAAGGTTCAAGGTTTCTTTATTGTTACATCGACTTGTTTACATGGCGTACACAAGAACGCTACTAATGGCACTTGATGGGCGGACCATATCAGAAACGTGGACCTTCTACGGAGGCCTGCCGCGGGTCACAGACAAGGTCGGAGAGAGAGAAGAATGAGGTCGGCAGGGCATGGCATCAGACAGCGAGCAAACTGACACTGTGGGAGCTAACCCGAGGCGCAGCTAGGAGGGGAAAGGGGGGGCACCGCCTACGTAGACACACTGTAGTGCAACTGCAGAGCTACAGTAACAATACTGCAGAGCTCAAGACCCCGGGGCTAGAATGGAGGGTGTGGAGGGCAGCGATTCAGAGGTCCCGAGTTGGTGTCGGCTAGTCTGCACTCTGGCATCGCGCATCACATAATATATAAAATAAGCTTGGTTGGTTATTAGTCATGCATGGAATAATCATACTTCTAACACATTCAATGCCCGTTTATTGAATAAAACATGCAATTCAGGTTAGAAAATATTAAAAAAGTTCAATGCTATATACAAGCTTAGCATTTACTGAGCCTGTTGCGTACTTCGTTTATCATTAGCTGTTTTAACTATTGTTTTTTAATTTATAAAATCCTCCCCTTCATCATGCGCTGAGCCCTGCTGTGGTTGTCCCCTCTTTCCCAAGCTCTACTTCCCTTTATCCCATCAGCCAGATACAGTCAGGGAAAAACAGCATTATGATATAGTACATTTTAAATGTACCTGTGGTAGAATTATTAAGTATCACTGCAATGATATTTAAATGTTTTGAAATTGTTCCCATACTCGTCTACTTCTTCAATGGGAGGTTTTGCCACAGGCCCCGTTGCCTGGGAAAGGTGTGCACTTCTAACTCCTTCTGCACACCGCTCTCATTTCTCCCACATGACCCCTCTTCCCTGTGGTGGCCAAGGAACCCTCATCTTCTTAACGGCGATGTACTGCTTTTACCCTTGGGCTGCGTTGGACCCCATGGCCCTCAGCGGAGGATCAGACTCTAGTTTGTCGGTCCCCGTAGAGCTGCCATGACTTACACAGGAGGATAGAACAACAGGAAAACAAGAAACAAGCACAGACGATGGCCAGGAGGAGTTTTCTGCATTCCCTCGTGTGCGCGTGTGTGTGCGCGCGCGTGTGTGTGTGTGTGTGTGTGTGTGTGTGTGTGTGTGTGTGTGTGTGTGTGTGTCCAAGTACACAGCCGTAGGCATACCATTAAAGTGTCTTGAAGTCTCATACGGGCGTATTCAGTGATATGACGACAATAGTTATTTAACGGTGAAAGATCACAGCTTTGCGTCAGCTCAAAGACAGCGTGCATGCAGGTGAAGTAACATTTGCACACAGGGGTGGATCTAGAGATTCGTAAACCCGTTTTAAAACTGCCATCGTGGGGGCCTCCACTCATCCACACGCCACATATTTATACAGTATATTCTTTATTGAATAAATGTTGTGCTTTTCATGCATTTCCCCCGTGAGCTTGTGTGTTGTGCACCCTCCTGTCTGGGTACAGTATATGTGCACAAACAGTGCTGTTATGTTTTGATGACTGCAGCTAAGCAGTTTGTACATGTCACGCATAGTTACAGAGATAAACAAATGAAACAAACTCACCGTCTCCCGCCAATTGGCATGCAAGTTGTTCCACCATAGTACAGTAGTAGGCTAACACCACCACAGTAAAAGTGCATCTGACAAGTTTTGTAACTAAAGGAAACGATGATATAATGAGTTAATACTCAAAGAATCTGATTTACTCAAATACAAAAGACAAACATCCTTTATGTCCCCCCTATTGCCTCGGAGACAGTTGAAATGATTGAAATAGTTAATGCACATCTGCTTACAGAATCCTTGGGTCAAAATAAGCAACACAATTGCAGCGTATTATTATAGGGGGTAGGCTGAGGCTCCTATACGATACCCGTGTACATGTGTAACACACAAACAAAAATCATCACGTGTGAAATTTTGAGTGAGCATCTCAGGGCCCACACAGGCATTGCCAGTGGACTGTAGCCAAACTGCCTTTTTGGTCTTTTTTTTCTTTCAAAGGACATACAATGTTTATGTTTTTCAAGAGCAGGTTCGGTCGTGGATCGATCACAGACCCTGGAGAGGGAGCTGAGAAAATTGCATTAACCAGGTTAAACACGCACGCAGGAACGCGTGCAAACCGACCCACAGTAATTGCCATCAAGCATTTACATCTGTGTGTGCGCACTCAGGCGTGAGCGCATGTTGGTGGATGAGCTGATGCTGGCACATTCCTCTGTAATTGATACATCACAAGGTGGATCATATACAGCACGCTTGGGTGCGTCCGTGTGTGTGCATGTGCGCACCTTTTGTGTGGGATGCAGAAGGTGGTACATGTATTTGTAAATGATACATCGTGAGGTACACCACATGTAACATATGTGTGCTTGTGTGTACCGTTTTTTTCCCCGCTTATGTCTGTGTGTGTGTCTGTGTGCAGTGAGTGCATCATGCAATCCCTCCCATGTAGTCCACTCCATTTTCAGCACGCAGCTAATGTTTGGCCAAGCATGGCACAGCATCCCCCTGCCATCCCGAGGCGGGGAAATCATTTAGAGACACACGCTTACAGTACACACACACACACACACACACACACACACACACACACCCCTGCAACCCTCCCCATCCCCCAATCATCCCCTGCTTTACTCCCCAGGCAGAAAGTGAGCCTTATTATTGTCAGTACCACACAGGAACCTCGTAACTGGCAAAAAGTCAGCTTTAGAGGAAACAGATTCTCTCTCTCTCTCTCTCTCTCTCTCTCTCTCTCTCTCTCTCTCTCTCTCTCTCTCTCTCTCTCTCTCTCTCTCTCTCTCTCTCTCTCTCTCTCTCTCTTGCCCCCGCCCGTTGACGCGAATCCGATTTGGTGCTTTAACAACGTTTCATAATCGCCTCGGCTCTGTCCCGCACGCTCATGAGACATCGTGACGCGTTAGGCGATGTGGAAAGTTTGTAATGAGAACGGAAGGGTCGGGTACAGGAGATTTCCTGAGGTACACCGAGGACGATGTAGTCACAACTCTGCAACGAAGTAAAAAATCTAAACACATCCGGGGGGAATATGCAAACAGTTTTCTCTCTCTCTCTCTCTCTCTCTCTCTCTCTGTCTCTCTCTCTCTCTCTCTCTCCCCCTCCCTCCCTATTGCCCATATGCAGCCACTTTTTAATTTCCTCCCATAACTCGATGGAGTTGTGAGGCATAGCGACAGACCGTTGTGGGAGGGTGGATTCTGTTATTGTACAGAGTCCCGGAGCAAGGCAAACGGGGCTGCTCATATTTATGATTCAAACCCACTGCCTCACTCACCTACATTAATTAGAGAGGGTGTTAGTGAATCTTTGGGCCGAGCTGGTTAATTCGCGTTATTCCGATGCGGAGGGAGGCGGTGTTGTGAATTCAGTGTGGCCGCCGCCTCGTGGGTATACGGTGATTGTGATTTGCAGGTTGTGTCTGGTGGGTGGATGTACGGGGAAAGTGGCACGATAATATTGAGATAATGCTGTATTAGTTAGATCATTATTACAAAACAAACATTTATGAATAAATTATGATATATTATTATTATTATTATAACATTTCTAATTCCAATCCAATATGTGATATGGGCCATTCTGCACTTTTATGTTTGGTTCTGTAAAGTATATTCTGATAATACTTTTACTCAAACTTGAATGCAGGACTTTTACTTTCAACAGTACATATTTGTACCTAGTGGTACTGCTAGTATAGTTTTTCCACCAATACTGATGACTTCTGCTTGCGTTGTCTTTCACAGACGTTATCTTGGGTATCTAGACTGGGAACATTTGGCTCCCTTCAAACGCGCGCACACATGCACCTCAGCTAGGCGACGGTCCAGGAAGCTTGGAACCCGGGTGCCATCTGCTACAGGCAAAGACACCAATTAGCAAGAGTTTTCTGTCAACAAACTTGGCACTGATACTGTACCTAATATGACCGACGACAGTTACGACTGTTTGTTTTGCGGTTGTTTCTGTCCCCGCAACATGAACCCCGTCCCCCCACCCCCACCAGAAGCGATTGTTTCCCACTCCGCTGGGCGGTCAGGGCGTGACGGCCAGACACGCTTGGCACCCGGCAAAACTTTGCGGCATCGTTGGCTTACGGCGCATTGTCAAGGGCCTGTTCTGTAATCATTGTGTGGAGGACAGGACCTGCCAGCTGCCCAAGACCGAGTGCAGAGACAGTGGGCATGTGGAGGCCAGCGGGGTGGCAAGGGCGGGAGAAGGGGGTTGTTGCTGGGGTGGGTCTTGTGCCAGGGTGAATACCTCCTCTCAGAGCCTTGTAATGAATTCAGGACCTCCAGGGCTAATGTTGTCAACAGGTGTCAATTATTTATTTAAAAAAACAAAAAACGATTAAATGTGGAAATACATGTACAATACTATGTTAAGACTAAGACCTTTCGATAAAAGTAAGAAGTTATTTTAAAGAAGCCGCTGATTTAGCAAGACTGAGGTCCTCAGGCAGGATCCTGCAGGTTGTTCCAGAGTCGAGGAGCCCTAACAGTAAAGGCACGGTTATCCTTTGTCTTCAGCCTCAACTCAAGAGCAACCAGCGGGTTCCTGGCTGAGGACCTCAGGCTGCACACAGGCTCGTAAGGGGTTGAGTTAATTAGGGGGCCAGGCCATGAAGTGCCTTAAAAAATAAAGAGTATAAATATTAAAAGAATACTAAAACAGACTGGTAACCAGTGTATAAACGTTCCAATTGCATTTCTTTTATAGCGAACAGTTTGGCAGTGATTGGAGTGGAATGCTTGAAATCATGTTCAGTCGACACAGTTGCATAACCATGCTCAGCGTGGCCAAACTCTGGGGGAGCGCTTAACCACATGAACCATAGCATCCCTATTCTGGGCGTGTCATAATAGACGAACGTCGGTGAAGATAACAGATCTCCAAGCTCACAACATTGTGGATTGACTATTTTTGGCAAAGAGATTTGGTGTAGAGGTCAATGAAGTATGTAGAGTTTTAAGTGGTTAATGAAGTAGGTATTTCATTATTGGTTTTAGGCCCTGTGGCGGGCATGTCTGAATATTTGTTGCTGCCGGACAGTTGAGAAAAAAAACTACGAGACATTTAACAAGCTGCATTATCAAGACCACAACTATTCATAGAAGACTACAGTCATTGTCAGACAGTCAATTGCACGTTATCCCATGGTTGATTACAAGCCACTCGAGTGGTAAATAGCTCACGTTCTCACCAGACAAATTGGTTTTGTGTAACATATGTAACCCACATTAGTGTTTGTCGTGCGGTGCCCCCCCCCCCCCCCCCCCATCCAAATTGGCTCGCTGCCCCATATGGCCTGGATTAAAGCCAAAATGTGCCAAAAATAGGCGACATAACATTTGGCTTACAAAGTAGGCCAACTGGCTGCATGAACTGTATGGCCATTACCCCTCCCCCCTTCATTGAAGCTGAACAGATGAGAGTTTAATTTCTGGAGAACAAAGGATGGAAGTTGATGATAACACAACAATTGGGATTATAGTAAGCTTACACTTCGTATCACACACCATTATGCACTATAATGTAACTTTCACCAAGCACCCCCCACACACACATACACACAGAGGGTGACGGCGCACACTCAGTTGAGCACAAGCACCTCAAATTGAGATATCAATCACAGTAAGGACGTCAATCACAGTAAAAACCTGTCTGTCAGGCCTTTTTTCATTAAATCTCTACTCTAAAACCTCTCTCAGCCTCACTTCCTCTCTCTCGCTCTCTTTCTCTCGTTTCCTCTCTTCTGCTGGGGATCAATGGCTTCCTCCAGCCAAGCCGTCTCATTGACGTGTTCTTGCTCTCAGGGTAACCGGACACTGGTCAGAGAAGAGTCGCCCTTCCAAAGTCAGCCGGGGGATATAAATAGATTTGTCAATTATGGACGTGGCGCTCTCCCGCTGCATTTACAGTGTCGCGTTTCACTCCCACATTATTATGATCAGTAAATTGCCTGTCACAGTTATTTGAGTTCCACCAGCTTGTTTAAAGATAAGCACTTTTTCCAGTTCTCCCAGGCCATTCGGTCTAATGGATATTGAGCATACAGTGCATACACACATACATACTACATTATATATACGGTATGCTCATTGAAATGTGTTTCCATTCCGCTGTCTCAGCCATATACGGCGTAAGGAGAGATCGGATGGACTGGCTGACAAAAATGTACAAGTGTCTCTTTATGCCTTTCACTTGCTTAGCTCTCAATGAAAAAAAAAGAAGAAAAAAAGATATTATATATATATATATATGTATATATATATATATATATATATATATATATATATATATATATATATATATATATATATATTTGGCGTGCTGGGTCACATACTGTATGTGTGTGTATTGTCCCACCTGGCACCCTGTGGTACTGTTGTAATGATGTGCTCTGCAGAAGCAGGTCAACCTCAAGTAGACTTCGGCCTGTCAATCATGTCATGATGAGAAATTGCGAGAAGTCAGGCCGTTTCTCATTCAAACATACACACACACACACACACACACACACACACACACACACACACACACACACACACACACACACACACACACACACTAACACAGGCACTCTCACGCGGCACACACACACGCGCGCATCACATGCACAGATGCATCTTGTCTCTCAGAGGTTGCGGCAGCCAGAGAGTGGCAGGTATTCTGGTGTTAAGTGTCGATAAATGCACAGAGTGACAAGACATTGGCAGGATGACTGTCAGACACGTACGAATACACACACACACACACACACACACACACACCCACACACACACACACACACACACACACACACACACACACACACACACACACACACACACGCACACACAGGTGCAGCTTGTTTATCAGGTCGATGCAGCTGGAGACAGGCAGGTATTCTGGTGTTGATAAATGCGCAGAACAACGAGACATACACAGGATGACTGTCATACATGTATGAATACGAATACACCCCCCACACACTCATACAGTGGTGGAATGTGACTAAGTACATGTACATTATAAGCTCTCTAAGCTTGTAGATCTGCTATTTTCTTCAAGGATTTGTATATTATATTTTATACATTTGAAAACTTTTGAAATGGGACCTTCTGCATAATGAGTACTTTTACTTATACTTTAAGTCCATATTGATGCCAATACTTCTGTACTTTGGCTCAAGTACATTTTGAATACCAAACTTGTACTTGTAAAAGACTATTTTCTACAATAAGGTATTGATACATTTACTTAAGCAAAACATTTTAGTACTTCTTCCATCACTGCACACGTAACCCCTACCTTCTGGTTCTCAATAATGCAGCAGAGGCACACACACACACACACACACACACACACACACACACACACACACACACACACACACACACACGCGTGTATAATACAGATGTACGAGTCCATGCTGTACAAGATGAAGTGTTCCACTTGGTATCCCAAGGCCCAGTGTGAACAAACACACAGACAGCAGGGAGGTTATGGAACCAATTGTGAGAAGGATACAGTTTGTACTGTGCTGGAAGAGGCTCTACTTGAGTGGCCTAGCACTTATTTCCTTTTCATTATTTATTTATTTGCCATTTCTATGCTTTATTTTCAGATAGGTCAGTGTAGAGAGACGGGGACCAAGGGCAGAGAGAGTGGAGAGACATGTGAGACAAAGACAGGGGGGGGGGGCAGATTTGAACCCGGGTCACAAGAAGCATATGGTCTGTGTGAACAACACATGCTTTTTAGCAACTACATGGTTTCTTTTTGATAGGCCCACACACTGTTTAATCTATGCAGTTGAGCCGGTGCGGCACTTCTAGTGTAGCTGGCAGGGTGACATGTTTGCAACTTGACACTGGGGCGGGTTGACAGGCGAAGCCAGTATGCCGATGGACAGCGAGACTTCCGCAAGGACACGCTGTCCTTGCGTTGGCTCCGCGGATCCATGCTAATGGATGTCGTAGCATGGACGAGCCAGGTGAAAGAGCCAGTCCGTCGAGTACCAGCTGAACTGAGTTAGAAATAACCTCTATTGTGAACTACAAAACCGATATACAGTACTGTATGCTTGTCTTACTGCTTGTCCTGTAGCTACGTGAGCTAGCAGGCTATGCAGTTACCAGTTTGTATTTTTCTTTTTCCTTTTTCTTTTTTAATCAGCCTTGTATGAAATGACGTCTCCCGAATAGCAGTCACGAAGGAATTACACCACAGGCAGCTACCTCCATAGCTGACTGATTTTTTTTGATACTCATAGATAAATATCTATCTAGACTACACAGTAAATCAAATCCTAATGGGGTTGTATGTTTTTATTAACTGTGTTGCCAGTCATTAGCGTAATCATCTGTAATCTCTCAGGCTGCTTAGCGCTAAACGATTAAATTGTTGTGTTTTATTTCCCAGCCACTAGCCACTTTTTTTCCCTCGAAAACTCGCCATTATCAACTAAGAGGGGATTTACCCCCTCCCTCCCATTGTGAATGTACAAAGTGAAGAGAAAAAAAATGTTCTTTCTAAATACCCAGCACTGACTGTACCCAGCCTGCCATCGCGCTTGGCTCAGAATGCGCCAGGAAGAAAGCCATCAGCCTCCCCACTCTCGTCCTCCTCACAGCGCACTGCCCCAATTCCAAAATGTTTGAAGTCTGTTTTTTAATGCACGGCCCGAAAAGTGCACTCCTTTATCTTCTCCTCTAAATAAGGCTATTCCTCTTCTGTTTTTTTCCCACACCTTTAAACGATGATCTTACAGAGGCCAGCAATGGTTTCCAAATTGATTTGGCACATTGCCCGTTCTCTACCCCGTTCTGCCACTGCCTGGAATTATGCTTGAGAGTGGTTAATAGTTCACCATCATCAGACCGAAACCCGATTGGTCTGGCCTGGCCTTTCTGTGGCCCTACAGTATATGCATATTCAATTCAAATGTGTCTATGCTGGATACCCATGCATACAGTGATTGTCAACCTACAGTATGGGTAGGGACCCCCACTTGATTTTTTTTGGGGGGAAGGGTCCCCAGATGACAGTGGAGTGACAATTTAAGACCTTTTTAATACCTCCAAAAAAAAGAAGGAAAGAAAAGAAAAAGACCATTACTGCATCAAAAGTAATCAACAAACTATACTATAAAAACTGGTCAAACCATGAGCCAAATGGTCAAATAAGAAACAGGCAAAATGTTTGAAAATAGCTAATCTACAAGCTCACAATGCCTCGCAACGTGAGGCGTTGTGAGCTTGTAGATCTGCTATTTTCACAATATTAACTGTGGAACCGAGTCAAACTAAATTGAATGCCCTCCTACAACTCCTACAAGTGCTTGTCAGGGTGGGGGGGTTCCCAGTTCAAATATTATTATTTTGGGGGGTCGCGGCCTGAAATGGTGGAGAACCACTACCTTTGTAGATAGACCTCCTCCACCTCACCTCACCTCACCTCTCTTGTCATCTATTCTCCTCATATAGGCTTTCTCATGAGCATTCTGGGCACGAAGAATGGAAGTGATTCATGCCAAGATGTTCCACATACTCTCCTTCTGATGTTTATTAGTTCATCCTTTTTTCCCCTCCTTTTTTGCTATCTCTCTCCTCTGCCCCTCTCTCTTGTCTTCTGTGTTTTGGATGATGGACAGCGTTGGTTCCCTCTTATCTCTGCCACGTTGCTTTAACCCATTAAGACCTGAAGCCGATTCTACATGTCTCCTAAATCCCAACAGTATTCTGAAAAAAATTATGTTTCTATATCAGTGGTGCTCAATCCTTTTCATGTCAAGGACCCCCAAAATGATATGTATTTGGCCGCGGACCCCATCTCAAAATATGTTTTCCCAGGTGTCCCAGAAGCAAAGATTTGAGTTAAAAATGTTTGCTTTAAAAATATATATATTCAAAGGTTTGCACACATTTTCAAGATTTTTCCAAAATAGCCAAAGTGTGAAATAATAATTTTTCGCTCAAATCAAAAAGTGACACAGATGCGTTCCAGGTCTTAACGCGTTAACTGCCTCTTACCACGTACAGTACGGCAAGGTGGAGCGGTTGAACCTCAAAGGTGACTGCCGTTCGTCCATCCATCTCTGCCTCGCCACGACCATACTATCACCTCGGGAGTTGTCACTTGTGTCAGTACGCGCTTATTAGATTCTTCTGACAGTAACGGCAAAACCAGCGCACGCGATATTCACTCAGGCCCGGATCAGCCGCGTGTTAGCGTACTGCTCCCGATGGTAATAACATGCTTTCACGTTCAGCATGTACAGTATATGGTTGAAGGACAGGTTATTCTCATGACGTTGAACTCCTGTGTCACACGGAGCAGTTAAGGGGCGGCGGCCATCTACCGCTGCCTCCACTCCCCCTGTTGCATATTGAAAAACATCCCTGGGGGATTATGCACATATTTGCATTTTTTGCTTCCCATATAAAGCACTGCAGGTAGCCAGGGGAAAAGCGTTTTCCAAGAACTCCATTAAGTAATCACTGTCACAGTCCGACAAGCTTACGTGTCTCAACGTGCTCCCTGTTCCCCTGCCACTAGTATACATGCATACAAATTACTCGGCATGGTGTAACGCTCGCGCGATGTTCACCCCCCCCACCCCCCGATGGATTCATTTAATGGCTTTGTCAGCCTTGGCCGAGATGTTTCACTGTCATTAGCCAGGCTTCGGCCGGCTCCTGTGCCTGCAATCAGTGTGACGTCTGGACAGCGAGCGAGCCAGACGGCAGGGCCCCGGGAGTGCATGGGATCCAAAAGCTCCGTGATTATCCCTTTCACTCACACTGGAGGGAGCTTGAGCAGGGCTGCAGTCAAAGCCCAGATCAGCGTCTCCAAATGGGACCCAAAGTCCCCAGGCTAACCCCCTCTTTCTTAAAGCTGGCTCACAGGAATGGCTGGAGAGAGAGGGGTGGTGGCTCGGGGGATCCTGGGCCAAAGATAATCAAGAGAAAGAGTCTGTCAGCTGATCTCTCTCTCTCTCTCTCTCTCTCTCTCTGTTTCTCTCTAATTCCCCCTCTGGTTCTTTCTGGTTCTCTTTTCTCGACCTGCCTCTGTTCTTCCTGTGACCTCTCTATAGTACTGGTCTATCCGTTTGGGATTGTCGGATAAAAGGATGCTTGCATAGGCAACATAAAAAGATTCAGGAACATGAAAGGCATACCTGGAAGTTCATTAATACGGTTGAACGTTTGTTTTTGAAGCCTCAGTGCCGTGGAGAGAGACAGAATGGGAGGGAGCATAGACGCATATACTGTCACTGACACAACAGGGCGAGTCATCAGCTGGCAGCTGAATAATTTACTGCAGCTCAACTTTGGGGTGATATTTCTTGTGACCAGCCAGTTTGATTGATTTAATACTTTATTAACATCCTTACTAACAGTACAGGTAGTGCAGTCAAAGGTTGTGCTAAAATGATAACACAAAAAGCCCCAGGGGCTTGTTTCAATTGTGGTCTTTTGTACTAAATTCAACAGTAATACATATAATACAAACAATACAATACAAGGCAAATACAAAACATTTTGGAATTAAAGCGCAGTAGAATCTGGAAGGTATTGTGGTGAACGGCAGGGCAAGGAAACGAAGACAACTCTCCAATATTAACCGCTTTATTATCCTTCTTACAGAACAAACTTTTTCAACTGAAAAGTTTTTCTTTGTATTACCACAACAAATACACACTTTTACAAAAAATACTTTTCCGAGACTTTTTTAACAACCGGCCGCAATGCATGCCGGGTAAAACTCTTAAAGGGACATAGCCCTACAAATACTAACAGTGCAGCTCCGTCGCCACAGTATGTTCACAGAGAAAGTAGGGGAGGGGGGCAGGTTCAGGGGATTCTACTATCAAGGTGTGACAACAAATGAACTAGCTCCAATTGGCTATTGGGCAGTAGCATGCTGATTTGGTTTGTAATGGTCAACACATGGGAATATAGGAAAGTGTGAACAATAAAATAATATAAACGCCCCAATATTGTGATCGAGAGTTAAGCCACCTTAAATCCTGAGAGAACCTCCCCTTGAGAAACATGTCTAGCGTTAAATGGGGCAGTACTGAAATGGGTTATTTTTTAGCTTTGAAGGGATAAAGCAAACTGCTACTGTACACATCTCCCAGTGGACTTGAACCAGCGGAGTGGACCTTTTCGTTTGACAGCATCTCAGCACCATAAATCTCCTCAGATATGAGCACAACAGCACGCCACTGAGACTCTTAGTCTCCAGGCCCGCCGTGGTGTCAGCTGACCACGGCGTGCAACCATTCGAAGCTGATCATTCAAATGATTAGGCAAAGGAAGCAAAGTCATCATTTTGGGAGTTTGCTTTTGGGACGATCCCTCTCATGAGTCTGTTGCGTGTCTCCCCCCCATTTAGCCTCCATTGAAATGCTATAGTATGAAATGACCTTCTCTCCCTCCGTCTCAATCCATCTCAGCGGGGTTTCAATAATGCATTGCGAGACAGGGTGAATTTGTTTTCTGTCAGGGTGGCGTCCCGACTCCCAGCCTGTTGGACCCCATGGATGGGATTGGCTGCAGGCTAGATTTACAGCCCAAGGGGGGCTTAATGCATTAAAACCGGGAAAGCATCTTTTAACCATTATGTTATGCTTTGGCTATTCAAAAATAGCAGATATACAATGTAGAACTGCTATTTATATATATTTTAAAGGGAACATTTTTCACTCAAATATTTGCTTCTAGGGGTGCCTGGAACAAAATATTTTGAGATAGGGTCCGCGGCCAAATACATATTATTTGGGGGTCGTTGACATGAAAAAGTTTTGAGCACCACTGATTTAGCAACATAAGTTTTTCAGAAAACTGGGTGGATGTAGAATACTTTTCTTTTTATAATCGGCCTCAGGTCTTAATGGGTTAAGTCTGGAGTTTGAACTGCTGTGGAAAGACCATGGGGCGTCTGAGGTGAATAACATGTTACCAAATGATGTGTGCCCATGTCTGTGTGCTATTTTATTTCATACGAGGCGAGCAGGTGCGTTATATTTGCCTCAACTCAACTATAATGTGAGTGTGCGAACAAAGAAACACGCTGTAATGAACACCCTTTAATAGCGTCTGTACGCAAGCAGCAAAGCTCAGAGATCTAAGCGTCTTCTAATTACTGTTCCTATCCTCACTTGCCCCCCCCACCAGCAACCACTGCTTGCTTTCTGGTGATTTCTGTCCCCCCTGGTGTGCCCTCTTCCGTAGCCATTCTCAGCGAAATAATGAATGTGTTTGAAGCCGGCCTCCCTCCGCTGGCTAACTGCTAGCTACAGTGTTTTAATGCGATTCCCTTTAATGTGTTCTTGCTCGTCTCAGCTCTCCGTAACCCCTCCAAGATAATTGTTAAGCTATTATTTGGAATTATCGTCTTTATGCATGGCTGTCAAGGCCCGCTTATTGCGCCAAGGACATTTTTTCACACATACTCGCAGAGGTGTCCGAGGTGGAACTAAGGCTAAGTATGTTGTGAAATGTAGCTTAATGCGCTAAGGACTGTAGTAAAATGTCACTACTCTGTATAGGAAAATAATTAGCTTGTTGTAGTTTGCAGGTTTGCAAAGCAATATATTATATTACTTGCACTAACAGGTTATATTAGAGGAATAGACTTCCTGCCAGTTAAGTTGCTATCTAAACCATCATAGTTTCTTTTAAGGCACTTAATTCATCCTGCAACATTTTCTGTTATTAACTGCATCTTTCTCTTTTATTAACTGGCATCGATACCAAACCTCCTGCAGCAGGCATAGTTGGACTGCACTTGTAACCACTCGTATAAAGCTTAACCCAGTCGCTTCAAGTTCAAGAGTGCCATTAAATATTCATCTGAGAGTTGCAGTGCCTACGCTATTCACCTGTTCTCACAAATACACATGGCTCACTCCTAAACCTGCAGGATCTGGTTTGGACAGAGACTGTGTGTGTGTGTGTGTGTGTGTGTGTGTGTGTGTGTGTGTGTGTGTGTGTGTGTGTGTGTGTGTGTGTGTGTGTGTGTGTGTGTGTGTGTGTGTGTGTGTGTATTCACAGCTTACCCACCCACAGGGACAGATGTGCTGGTTCAGTTTCTCTCTCACTCTCTTTCGCACACAAACTCACAGACGCACTAGCGCCCACACACACATATCTCCTGAGCTTGGTTCCCCGCTAAGCTGTGATCGATGGGCAAGTTTGGAGTGCACAACAATCTGCTTTGTCCTCAGCAGGGCCCTCCTGCCGGGCATGCTGGCATAGGCTATATAGTACAGCATATACGGCACACACAGTGTGTGTGTGTGTGTGTGTGTGTGTGTGTGTGTGTGTGTGTGTGTGTGTGTGTGTGTGTGTGTGTGTGTGTGTGTGTGTGTGTGTGTGTGTGTATATATATATATATATATATATATATATATATATATATATATATATATATATATATATATATATATATATATATATATATATATATATATATATATATATATATATATATATATATATATATGCACAAACACCACCTCCTCCACTACCACCCACCAAACAAACGTATAGACGGGCAGACATCTGCCACTGTCTCCATGTGGGAAGCTCCACGGCAAACCAGAGCTGACACTCTGCCAGTGGACTTGGATGCATCCGTGCTAATCCTTATTCCAGTGTTTGGTGGGAATCAAGCGGCACCCGGCAGGCCACAGGCCCGCTCGGCGATGACCTCTGCGGGCCATGGGCTGGTGGCCTGTGTGAGCTAGGGTCACCGTGTTTGGAACTAACGCGTTACAAAGGACTGCGTTGCTGTAACGCAACCACTTCTTGTGGTAACTAGTAACGTAACTACTTTCTTTTTCCAACTCTGTAATGCTGTTGCAGTTACTCACGTTGACAGGTTTAAATGTGATCGTTACTCGTTACTTTATGTGACAATAGCCGACAACTTCAGAGTATGAAAGGTTTATTATGATCCTACGTCTACTCTCACACTAGCCCTGTCTGTGACCTTCTCCTCTGCTCGCTGCAGCTGCGAGCAGTGGGACTCAATTCTTACCTTGTTCTGTATTGTATCCAAAATATAAAGGTACTCCCAAGCCAGTATGCTACCGTTGTCTGTAGTTTTGACTGTCTGGGAAAAAAATCAATCAAAGGGCTGAAACAACCTTTTAAACTAGTTTTTTTGCCAGCCTGCCTGTGCCAAATTGAACATGGAGGCACGTTCCTGATCCGGAACACGCATACCCGTTTATGGAGGCGTGTTCCCGATCATGTTGAGCAATCTGCTCCAGATTAGCTGTAACTAGTAATGTAACTAGTCACTGTACTTTTATAATCCTAGTAAACTAGTAAAGTAAGTAAAGTAAGTACTTTTTGAGAGCAGTAGCTAGTAAAGATACTATTTTAAAGTAGCTTTCTCAACACTGGTTGTCACTAGGCAGGATCCCCATTTAAGCTGCAAGCTTAAAGAGACCAGGTAATAAAGAGTGAACAATAGCTCCA
Source organism: Gymnoscopelus microlampas (assembly GCF_963454915.1). Taxonomy (NCBI): domain Eukaryota; kingdom Metazoa; phylum Chordata; class Actinopteri; order Myctophiformes; family Myctophidae; genus Gymnoscopelus; species Gymnoscopelus microlampas. The sequence goes on along the minus strand of NC_139956.1, from coordinate 30,629,386 downwards.
AACATGCTTGATTGGCCAATCATAACTTCCGTTAGTATGATATAATAATAAAAAAATAATAAATACATATAAATATAATAATACATATATAATAGTATATACTATAATATAGTGTCATAATGTTAAAGTGAAATATTTAAAGCATAAAACAGTCCAGCGGTTTCAGAGATTAGCTCCAGACAGACAGACAGACAGACACACACAGACCCTTTCATAGACCTCTTGCAGAGCCATGTTGTAATTAAAAAGAGGTTAACATGGCACCAATTGACTGAGCATTAATACCAGACTGGGTCAAGAAAAGAGGCCAAAACCCCACCGTCGTTCTTCCTGCGTCCTCTCCTTTCCTCCAACTTTCCTCAATCCTTACCGACTTTGCCTCGTCCTCCATGAGTCCTCTCCACTCGGCCCGGTCATCCATCATTTCACTAAACTTCCTTGCCGCTCTTTTCGGTCTCTTTCCCTTGATCCGCGTTTCTCCCTCTTTATCCGAGGACGGCGGGAGAACAAAGTGTTTGTTTTCAGAGTCCTTTGGTTCAAGAAGATTTCTCTCTTGCTCTCTGAAAGCGTTGCACCCCGGAGAGAGCTTGAGGAGAGTCAGGGAAAGACAGGCTGACGGGTAATTCAGTTTTTATGTGTTTTTCATTGCTTTTGCAATCATTATTTCTTTTTTAGCTGGAAACATTCACTCTTCCTTATTGTTGAACTCCGGGGCATATTCAAAGTTTTATTTCAGTCAGTTTATACTCACACACTCATGAGTTTGTGTGGGTGTGTGTATGCATGTGTCTGGGGGGTATGTTTGAAGCAATGATTCATATGACAAGTTTACCTTATTAAATGTTATACTGTTGCAGTCAAATAAAGGTGGTAGCGCGGTCGTGTAGATTGCGGCATGAATCACTGTTTCAAATTTTCACTTTAACCTTTCCTCCTCCGCCAATTCCGCTTTCCTTTTTTCCCCGCTTTTCGTCTTATTACATCAGACATGCTCAAACTTAATGTGGCATTAACCAGCATACTGCAGGGAGTAAAATAACGTCTTATTTTAAATTACTGCAGCCGTATGAGTCATTCCAATTGATGTACATTTGATGTACAGAATCATCATGCTATACAACTAACCCACATCTGTTTTGTGGAATAAATAAGGGCTTATTTTCACAGCTTTAGTTTGTATTGTTGTTGCATTCATAGTGCAACCCTTTGTCCTCTGAGCACAACACAAATATGGCTTGATTTGAAAATGCTTGTATTTGTCAGCCCAGCACTGAGAGGCCTTTGTCTTCTCTATTTCGGTATTGTTTATTCACTGAAACCAGTGCATGGTTGAAGTATAGTGCAGTGAATTACAGTCAATTTTACTTGTGAAGAAACAGACCTGCTTTTTCATTACACAAAATAACAGCGCCGCTGGGCTCCACTCAGGCATCCGACCTGCAGTTGAAGCAATCGAACATTAACCCATTCAATCCGGGGACGCATCTCTGTCATCTTAGATTTATTTGGCTATTCAAAAAGAGCAGATATACTTTGAGCTTGTACATCTGCTATTTTTTTTTTTACTTTTTGGAAAAATCTTAGTATTTGAATATTTTTCTATTTTAACACAAATCTTCTCTTCTGGGGGTCCCTGGCACAAAACATTTTCAAATGGGGGGTCCACGGCCAAATATATCAATTTGCGAGTACGCGGCACGGAAACGTGTGAGGACTGCTCATTCAGAAGGCATTTATAGAATCAGCCTCAGGTCTTCATGGGTTAAAAGGTACTTGAAGCTAAAGGTAAAAGAGAGGCTGAGTGCCATCCAAATCATCCAGGAGTCATGTCAAAATTGGACTTCAAAATACACTGAATAATGTCCTCAAGGACCACCATTAGCCATAGTCTCTGGCTGTGGGTCCCCTATTGGCGAAATGGCTTACATTGTTGTATAATTCTTTTTAATTGCACAATGGGTTGTGAGCTTGTAGATCTGCTATTTGTTTTTTTGAAAATGTTTGTCAGTAATGGCATGCCAAAATATCAGGTTGAGAGTGGCTAAACTGGCACAATGATCTTTATAATACAGAAGGAGGTAGTTCCGACCAAGCAATCTCATTGGTCGAAATGGGCCCTCCAGCCGTGCTTAAATGAGCATGAAAGCACACCTTGCCGTTCGTAAATGAAAACTAATCACAACATAAAATGTCAGCTGTGCTGATCAGACGGAGTCTCAGCAGAGCTGCTTCAGCAGCTAGGCTAGCCGTTTGCATGGGACATAGAAGCTAAATCTGGCATTAACAATTATTGCATTTCTATTGAATATCTTACAATAAATGCACCGAATCTCTGTATGTACGTCTGTAATCCACGTATCTGGAGAACCTTTCAACCGCCCGACTTCAAATTCGCCACACACATCACGTCTCCGGAGATGTGACTTGTATATATTGTATTTCAGGAGATAACACTCGCAAAATGGTTATTTTGAGAGCAAATTGCCCCACTATATGAATACATTTAGATGCGTTTCATTTTTACGGTAATTGTTGTATAATTGCAATATTACACTCGAGGGCTACACTGATAATATCAGTGGTTCTCAAACCTTTTCATGTCAAGGACCACCCAAAATGATATGTATGGTGGTGCAGAAAGGGATCTCTCACCCTTAGGTTTGTATGCAGGGGGTGGGAGGGCTGACATCCATCCTCTGATGTTTGGGGGTAGCTGAGGCTCTGAGCCCCTGTACCAGTGTTGCCATTTATGCTTATCATAAGCAACGTTGGGCTTGTTTTGCTGTAAAGTTGCTTGTAAATTATTTGTGGGTTGCAGTTTTTTGGGCTTGTTTCTAAAGTGTAGTTGCTTATTTGGGCTTCCTTCCTAAATGTTGTTTAAACCAGTGGTTCTCAAACATTTTTGTGTCAAGGAAACCCCCCAAATTACTATGTATTTGGCGGTCCCCCATCTGAAAATATTTTGTGACAGGGACCCCAGTACCAGTTTTGTGGTGTTAGAATGTTTCAAAAATATTCCACATTTGTCACTTTTTTTAAAGATTTCAAAAATGGCAAATCTACAAGCTCGTCTATTTAGATCGGCTATTTTCAAATAGCCGACGTATAGGTTTAAAGTGCTCATGTGGCCTATAGCCGAGGCTAAAGTTTTAAAAGGAGAAAGGTCAGTGGAGAAATGAACCAGCTAAACCGTCATTCCATACAAATGTTAGCAGCACAGTGTGCCCTTGAAATCTCTTCGACAAAGGTTTGGCTAATTAATTAAGAATTCATATTGCCGCTCCTAGCCTTTCATTTGACAGTGGTATTAGTCTGGGGCAGCATGGTTTGGTTTAATTGAGCTGTTGTGGTACACAGAATTATATATATAAATGTGTTCATAGAATCAACATGATTGATTTAAATTTGATTCAGAAACGTTTAATGATGAAACATATCCTGGCGGTCTCCTTACTGTTAGTAACTTCCTTGACCGGGGTCCCCCAGGGATATGTACTCGCCCCCCCCTCATGTCCCCCCCACAGAACGAAACCTCTTCGGTGAAATGAATTAGCAGATTGTTAGCCTATTTTCCGCTGCATGTTTGCCTGTTATGATGGCATGCTCAGAATAGGGACGCCAGGGTTCATGTGGTTAAATTCACACACACAGACCCATATACCTCCCTCCCTTAACTAGCTTTGATTGCTTCACCTCAGTCAGGTTTGGTTTGATTTAAATCATTTTGCCAGGAGTTGAATGGTGACGATGACCGCCCATGTAGTAACTTATTTCAAGGCCTGTTGCTCAGCATCACATCGGCCGGCTCTAGCCTTTAGTTGTGTTGTTTTCAAGGTTATTTAGCATTTTACATAATTTATTTTGCTAGTTTCGTTTTAATGTTAGTTTTTATTCGTTTTAGTGTTAGTTTTGTTTATTTTTTGGCAGGCACAAGGTTGAAAAATGTATTGAAGTATTAAAAAACTTTAAAAGATAGCAACAACAATAGTGCACATCCTCTTGTGCGAGCTTGTGCGAGGACTTTCAGATTTGTGGGATTTTTCCACTTGAAGAAATGTTCCACATATTTCATCAGCTTCGACTACAAGGTACTTGCTCTTATCGGTGACACAGTCCTATTCAAAGTAATCCCAAATGGTACTCTGGAACTTTCTGCCCACTTTTGCCATCGCCATGGTGCCAGCCATGGAGGGATTAGCAACACCTCATGGACCCAGAGATGCCGACACTTGGCATAAAACTGGCACAGCTGAAATATCAGAAGATGGGTTTATTCATAAATTGACAAAGACAAATGCTAAGATATGTCTTTTTCTTTTTCAGTTAGTTTTTATAAACACGCAATACAGTAGTTTAAAAAAAATGTAAAGCCACATTTTTTATTTGATTTCAGTTAACGATTTAGTGTAGTTATTTCACCATATTTAAATTAACCTTGGACATTTTTACAAACACTTGAAATGAGAGCTGCCGCGTCAATGAGAAAACTATGAATAGATTGATTGTCTCCCCCTCAGCTCACATTTATCCCACTGCCCTGTGATGACTAATACCCTCATAGCACTGTTCCCAGATAAACACATCATCTACACACGCTGCCTAGCTCCCTGGAGGTTAGAACCACTAACAGAAGCCATCTCTCCTTTCTTTTCATTTGTTCCCTCTCTCTCCCCTCTGCCTCGCTTGTCTCCGCATCTCATCCCTAGCGTCTCGCCGCCTGGCTGTCGGCTTTGCTTTGCCATGCGTGGCTTTCAAGATGATTTCACAGGTGGAGGGTAATGCGCTCCAAAGACGAGACAAACACAGAGGCCAGGGAGAGAATACAAAACGGCACGTACACAGCTGGCCTTCCACTTCCAGGAAGAGCAGGGGCGCGACGGGCTTTCTTGGCGGTACGAGAACCCTCTGTCAGAGAGAATGAAAGCACGTCCCCAACAGTGTTGACCCCTTAAAACCGGGAACGCATTAAACCATTACTTTATACTTTGGTTCTTCAAAAATAGCAGATATACAAGCCATGCGTGGCTTTCAAGATGATGGTGGCCAAATAGATATCATTCTGGGGGTCCTTGACATGAAAAAGTGTGAGAACCACTGATATAACAGCATACCTTTTTTTCACTGTCGAAAACTAAATAAAAATGAAATAACAAACCATGACTAAATAACAAAAAACAAGAAATGTGGGAGGGACTAGTGCTCAAGTAGAACTAACTAGAATGAACTCATTTTATGTTTGGTTGCGTGCAGGTTTCACGCTCCAAACATCGATCGATCTACAAGCTCGTAACGCTTTGCAGTGCGACATGTTGTGCGCTTGTAGATCGGCTATTTTAGGCACGCAGCTAATTGTAAATCGTGCATTACGCCATCATGGTTTGCTAAAATACATTTTAGACGACTAAATCAACTGCAGATTTAGTCGACTAAAATCTTTTGGTAATCAGTCAGCTAAAACTAGACTAGAACTAAAACCTTTCCTAAAATGTGAATAAAACTACATGGAATTTTAATCAAAAGACCCACCCAAACAAGTCCTGTGGCACGGGTCGGACGAAGGAAGTGTTTAGGGGGGTACATTTATCATCCCTCTTGTCAATAGGGGCTCTATTCCTATCCGCACGCGGGGCTCGGGGGACGCAATATTGGGTTACGCTGTTGCAGCTCCTCAATCAATGTCAGGGGCCCCTTCCTGTCATCGGAGGAGAGTGACAACAGGCGACAGCGAATGAGAATCAGTGGCTGAGCGCGCCGCCTCGCTCCCAGTCAAAATGTCTGGTTATTGTTGGCAGTGTCGTGGAAACGCAAGACGGATGCTGGCGTTTTGATGTGCGAGGGAAGGAGCGCACAGAGGGCATGGGATGCAAATCCAGCTGAAATGGAGGAATTACTGGCGTGATCAGGACTATCTCATTTGATGATCATTGTATACCTTTGTGTCTTACAGTATCTATAGGCTCCCAACGTTCTGCCATTCCTCTTAAGTCTTAACACCAGCTGGCTGCTGGTGTTGTATACAATATGTGTCACAGACTTGCTGCGCACTCTTGTTAAATCACTTATAACAGCCTGCGTGAGCCCCACCGAATTATCTCGTTACGCCGCAACATGGCCCGACCGCGGCCGCGGGGCTGAGCACAGTTTAGAGGGATGGACTCGTCCACTGATGAATCTCATAAAGGCCGTACCGCATAAAAAGAAATCTGTCAGGCCCTGGGGGAGGCGTGGCAATGAATCCGTCTCGGTCCCAAGGAGTTTGCAGTCTGTTGTTCAGTAATTGTTTTGATAAACCATAGGCTGTGTTGCCAGGAAATCACCACTTTTTGTACTTTTGTGATGCTGAATATTTCATGTTTTATTTTTCGTTTTTACTCCGACTCAGCAACCTGTAGTGCTGCAGCCAGATGACTATGAGTATGCCCACGGCACACAGTATGACACTTAATAGCCCTCACTATGTTGACTGTGGCTTTTCTGTTTAGTGTCTGCAACCCCTCATCCTCCCGCTGCCCCCCATCTGTCTCTCTCTCTCTCTCTCTCTCTCTCTCTCTCTCTCTCTCTCTCTCTCTCTCCCCCCCCCCCCCCCCCTCCTTCGGCTACTTGCCCAGTGGATCCCCACCTGATCCTCGACTCTCTCCTGCCTGTCTCCATCCTCCTAGAACCCCCACCCCCGTCTCCGTCTCCTGGGGGGGCGTCAGGAAGCTAATGGCTTTGTGCTTAGTCCTCACCATTAATCAGGCACCCATTAGCAAAGCCAGTAAGGCCTGGTGCTAATGGATACACAGGGAGACTGGGAGAGAGGACAGGAGCGTACAGATGCAGCGAGACAACATGGGGGCAGAGGGTAGGGCAGAGTCAAGGTGCTGCTGGTGCCGTTTACGGGGCAAGGACTCATTTCCTGTTCACGTACAAACAAGCGAGTCAAGCCCCAAAAGTTAATTTGTATACACGCATGCACGCCAGCCTGGTTGCCACAGAAAACGTTGACAATGTGAACAAGAACCATGTAGAGTCAATAGACAATTTTACGTTGCATACTACCGCAAACCCTAAACCTAACCTTAACCCTAACCTTAATCTCACGGACAAACTATGCCTTAACCTAACCTTCAACCCTAACCTTAACCTCACAAAAAACTATGCCTAAGCCTAGCCTTAACCTCACGAAAAACTATGCCCAAGCCTAACCTTAACCCTAACCTTAGCCTCACAAAAAACTATGCCTAAACTATGCCTAAACCTAACCTTCAACCCTAACTCACAAAGAACTAAACCTAAAAACCGAACCATAAACCTATATGTTGAAATGTGTTCGCGAAACATTGTCATTGAACATTTCTGGAGAAATAAAAAAAATAAGAAAAAATGACATTTCCTCTTGCGATTGGGTTGCGCACTCGGGCACACTCACACACGCACGCACGTATAAACGCACGTACGCGCACGCGCGCACGCACACAATCGCGTTTTGTACATATGTTCTAGCTAATTAACCCCTGGCAATTTGGAAAGCAGAGACGTCTCCTTCCCGGGTCATTGGGTGCAGGAACTTAACAAGCTTTCATTTAGGGATGAAGATAAAGAAAGAACATAACGTTAAATTGAATCAAAGCAGGAAGAGGATTATCTGCAAAAAGAATGAATACATTGAAAAGTACTCTGGGTACCCAGACTTTGTCATATGCTATTAAGACATAATTGAGGACAAATCCTTCCATCAGTAGCAAATAAAAGGCAGCCTTCTGTTTGAGTTCTGAACAGATTTTTGAAGTGAAAGTGAATTGACCTCTACTACCCCCCCCAGCTCTGAACAGCACATCCAGCCAGGAGATAGACAGTCAAAGCTTTGCCGTCGTCTCCGTGTGGCAGATAATGCGAAAGTCACCTTTGTGTTCACGCCGTTAACGCAATTGACCTTTTTGTCTGGTTCAGTGAAACGACTCTGCGCCGGCCCCGTCTCGCAGGTAATCGGCTCAGTGGCGGAACACTCACTCACACACGTTATTCTTTATTTGGGGACCCGGTGTTTCCTCGGCTTTGTTGGGCTTCCGCACAAACCCTTCGATTAGCTCTGGCGCTCTGTTCTCCTGTCTGCTTTTTAGCCCCACACAAGTGTTCTCTCCCCCTGATATGCAGCCGTGCGCGTGGTTGCTTGCCAAAGCATGCAGGCACGCATGCTATATATATATACAGACACAAACCATGGCACAACAAGGTGAGCACATACACAAACACACACACACACACACACACACACACACACACACACACACACACACACACACACACACACACACACACACACACACGCACACCACTTCCTCATTATGAGTTGCAGAAAAGTGCTGAGTCGCGTGAATTTCCGACAGCAATTACGCAGCCCAGAGAGTCAGCAAGCAAGCAGTACTTGTGCCAGAGGAAGGCCTGCGGTCACAGAGAAAACTGATGCTTTGTTCCCAGACTCAAACTCATCTGAGTATGAGGTGGGCGACGATCCGCGAACGGCTATCCTTTGGTTGGGCACAAGCAGAGAGAAACCACACATAAAACAACTCCAATTTAGTCGCCTGTTAACGGATGCCATTGGAGGATAAAGGAGAGGGAGGCATCCGAAGGCATTTCTGTGTGTGTGTGTGTGTGTGTGTGTGTGTGTGTGTGTGTGTGTGTGTGTGTGTGTGTGTGTGTGTGTGTGTGTGTGTGTGTGTGTGTGTGTGTGTGTGTGTGTGTGTGTGTGTGTGTGTGTGTGTGTGTGCGTGCGTGCGTGCGTGCGTGTGTGTGAGAGAGCGAGAGATCTATCATTCTGGCAATAGCATTGGGTTGATGGCATATACATCTTTAAAACGTGTCTGAGAGAAGTCATGTGTTTTTCCTCAGACGGAGCGAAACAAACCACATTTTTCTCTTCAAAGTTTTTGTTTTGTTTTATTTATTTATTTCCTTCTTTTTTTTTTTGCCTGTTGTTTTCAGCTCACATTATGCCATGCATAACGTGGGGAGAAGACGGTGACAGACAATGTGTCATCGTGTCACATCTAATGAGAGCAGACGGGGAGAAAAAAAACAACGGGATCCCCATATTTCTCCGTGACACTGTCACAACTGATACATGTGTCGTCAGCGTACAGTACAAACACAACACTCTTTATTTTGTGCTCCCGGGAGGTTTCGTTGTGCCGTCACATTTACAGGCGCCACATATTGAGATGGTGTTGATGTTATTGAAGCGAACGTGGATGGCTGCGACCGTTTGAAAATAACTTTGGGTCTCCAACCTGGGGCGATTTCTTCCCCTTTTTCTCTCTCTCTGTCTCTTTAGTGACAGCTAGGTTTCCCTACAGCGGTATTTTTTTCCCACTCCTTGCGTGACTCTGCCATGCGCCAAGGGGCATGCAATATATATGAGAAGGGCACAGGACGTCGCGCCATTTCAGGACCCCCATTATATGGCTCTGAATCAGAGCATCCCATTATCGGCTGAATAATTCATGTGCTAGAAACTATGTGCTTAGTCAGAAACCCCAGGTTTTTCCGCCTGATGTATAAGGAAGTATGGGGAGCGAGAGAGAGAGAGGGGGGGGGGTTGCTGTTGAGTTCTAGACAGTGGAATTACAAAGAGACAGATAAAAACAACAACTCTGATCTGTGCAAATGCCAGACAGAATGACAGTTTTCTCTCTCTCTTTTTAAGGGACAATCTCTCTCTCTCTCTCTCTCTCTCTCTCTCTCTCTCTCTCTCTCTCTCTCTCTCTCTCTCTCTCTCTGTCTGAATTTGTTTTTATTTTTTTTTGTTGCCCGGAATTCTCATTAGGATTCCATGTCGGTACGTTTCGATCCTGCCCTGCAGTATTTGAAATGCAATGTGAGGAGGATGAGGACTAGGTGGAGGTGGTGATGGGGGGGGGGGGGGTCTCGGCTGTGTCGAGGGTGGGGGGCGAGAGAGAGAGAGAGGGAAGCATCCCCCCCCCCCCCCCCCCCCCCCAGACGCTCTCAGTGTCCCATTACTCACCAGGCGTGCCCCGAGTGCTCTTACTCATCGAAACCCCTCGCGAAAGCCTTGCGTCAGCAGGCGCGGAGCGAGCCGAAAGAGGAGGCAAGGGCAAGAGACAAAGGGAGAGCGATGGAGACAAAACACTCGTCCCCGCTCCGAGGCCCATTTCTCCTGCTAAGCGTCTGCCGGTGGATACCTTCCCAGCCCCCATTAGCCCACATGAATAATGAAAGGGAATAATGAGACCGCTATCATTGAGCGTTGCGCCCCCTCCACTAACATGGCCCCCCACTTCTTCCCGAGCAACAGGGTGAGTATGGGGTGGACACGGTTGAGTAATCAGGTTTTTTTTTGGGGGGGTAGACCGCTTGGAACAGTTTGTCCCATCTGTCATGCGGCGAGACGGGCCCGTGTCAAGGGGCCATTCATCGCTTACAGAGCTCCTTATCTTGTTTAATGTGAAATGGTTTCGGCTGCCTCAGAGGAAAACTTTGGCTTGATGGGTGGAGGAAGTTTAGGAGGAAGCTTGGGTTGTGCAACTATTTTTAAAACAGAGTTTTGGACATGAGGTCTCTGGGACTCCTGTTCAGTTTTGGGCATAATATTTCCTTGTAATGGTGACTGTGTCTGCACAAGTGTAATGGGCCGAAGCGGAGATTGCACGCTGAAGTGTGTGTGTGTGTGTGTGTGTGTGTGTGTGTGTGTGTGTGTGTGCATGTGCGTGTGCGTGCGCGTGTGCATGATATGTCTGTCGGTCTGTATAGCCATCAATTTATAGTCATCTCTTTTTCCCCTGTGCTGTGCATCTCTTGGCATTCAGCACACACACACACACACACACACACACACACACACACACACACACACACACACACACACACACACACACACACACACACACACTCATACACACTCTGCCAGCACCATCACTATCGCTCTGTGCTGGAGCAAGAATCAGCTTAAATCAGCAGCCAACAGCTGGCCTCAGACCCCCTGATTAGTGGGAACGGTAAAAGTCAAGGCAGAGAGAAAGAGAGGGAGAGAGAAAGGCAGATTGCCACGGCCAGAGAAAAGGAGTAAATGGAAGTAAATGAAACAGAGATATGGTGAGGGGCGGCAGGGGCGGCAGTCAGGGGAGGGGGGGCATAGACAGAGAGAAACAAGAGAGGGGATGACGCCAAAGGAAGAGAGAGAGAGCGAGAGAGAGAAGATGATAGAGTGAGAGAGTGGGAAGGAGAGAGAGAGAGAGCCAGGAAAGAGAGGTGGCTCTGTCAAACGTACAAATGAAGGCTCATCGGCGTGAGATGAGATGACACAGCATCTGGCATCAGTCAGCGCCGCTGTCACGTACAGGCCGTTGATGGGTGAACACAAGGGTGCTTCTGGGGTAATGGAGACCATGCAGCAGACCGCCGTGGCAGCACCTAGGCAGGAGGCGAGGAGGGAGGGAGGAAGGAAGGAAAGTGAACGCGCGACATGCACGAGTGCACTGCAACACACAACCTGCAGACGTTGTGGTGGTGCACGGGGCCTGACGGGAGCGGGGGTGGGTGGGGGGGCGTGATTCTGTGTTGCGCTGTGAAGCCACATGTCACGTTGTTAATTGGAAATGTAATGGGTCTCTCACACACACAAAGAGCCCGGACGACAGGGTCACCGAAGAGAAGTCGATAATGTATGCTGTGTTTCCCTCCCTTCTTCTAAAACACACGCTGCACACGCTCTGCATCTGATCTACCGACATTCATCAATTCCTTAATACCTTAAAGTCTAACATTATGAATGAGAAATTAGGCTTTGTAAAAAAAAAACTCCAACAATTGCGCGATTTCCATGGTGAGAGCTCAAACTAGCCCTCTCAACTATGGAGGTACAAGAACATGTGTGTCACACACACACACACACTGCTTTATCCATTAGCCCCTGTATAGCCTCGTCACCCCTGGTCCCAGCCCAGTCATGCGTCCCCTCAGCCAGTCTCCGATGATATATTGGTGGTGCCTGAGGTGTGGAACACAGTCCCCCCCCCCCCAAAGTCTTTCACCTCAGACCCCTGTGTGATCTAGCCTTTAAAGGGCCCCTCTGGCGACGACAGTTATGACCCTAGGCACCCCCATACCCGCACTTAAAAACCTCCCATCTTTCATGTTAGCATGTTCCCAAGCCTCGATTTCACGCTCGGTCGCGTGCCCGAGGTGGGAGGGAGTGTGAAGCGAAGGCAGGTGAGGGGAAGCTGTAGACCCCACAGAGAGCCCCCCCCCCCCCCCCCCCCCACAATTGTTTTTATCCATGCTTTCATTTCATGTCTGTGTTCAAATGATAAAATAGGAATCAGTGTGTAACTTGAAGGTGTTCCCTCCCTTTGGGGTCAGTGGTGTTGCAAGTAGCTTAACGGTGTGCCACGTTTACTTAGAACTCTGGGATACGTTTCTAGGCTGCTACGTGTTTTTTTTTTGGTAACCTATTATGAGGCACAACACACACACACACATACAAACGCACACATCGGTATCAGCGTACACATGAAAATAGGTTACACTCTAAACCTCCTGAACCTTGTCCCATGGCTCTCTCTCTCTCTTCCCACCCCCATTGCCTCGGTTCATTTTCCCAGCCCCTGGACACACATCAAGACAGATAAGGCGAAGCCAGCGGTGATAACTGTCAGGCTCAGGTCCAGGTTGGAGGCTCGGCCAAACGTCCCGGCAGCATCACACGGGAGATTAAATTTTACTCCTCCTTGTGTGGCGGGGCAGAGCAAAGCTTCCCCCTGGTGAGGGGAGCAAATTAAATAATATCCCTGCCATATATCCCGATGTATAAGGAAGGGGGGCGCTGCCAAATAGCTCTCCAGTGACCGGGCTCGTCTTTATCAGTCTCTGCTAAAAAAAGAGAGGCTTGCCCCAGACGGCGATTGGGGTGGATGGCGAAGTGGCCAGCAGGACTTGACAAAAGGCACCCGTAATAGAAAGTGTGAGACAGGGAGAGGGCAAGATGTACACCATCAAATTAGCTTGAAGGTCAAAAATGTGGCAAGAAAGTAGAGGGAGAAATGGAATGCTTCAGTTCGTTGGTTGTGTTCACTGGAACAAATCCAAGGGGATGGCCATCGGTACATACTGGTGTAAAGCAACTAAGTACATGTACTCGAATATTGTACCATTATTTGACAGCTTTAGTTACTAGTTACTTTTCAGATTTAGATGATCAGTTAAACCCTATTTTATAATTTGGTTATTCAAAAATAGCCGATAAACAAGCTTCGATGTGTGTTGAATCACGACGTGTTGTGAAGTATAAAATAGGGCGTATGTGGTGAGCATGTTGCATCAATGGATTGACATTACATTACTTAAGAGAAATGCACTAGATGCCTGTGGTGCACTGTCCATGGTGCTGAAGTCACCAAGTCAGAGTGTGTTAATACTGTAGGTTGCGTGACAAAAGAATGCATTGCACTTGATGAAACAGTATAGCCCGATGATTAGGCTGTTATCAGTTTTAGCCACAAATGTGCAGTACATAAATATAGTATGTGCCTCCATCCACTGCAGGGAGGTACAGAGAGTCCAACAGAGAAACATGCAGGTGAGGACAGCTGGAGAGCGACTGTGCCTTCTCCAACTAATGTGTAGTACTCTGGCGAGGAAGCTTATGTGGAAACCTTTGTCATGTAAGAAAGAGCGCCCTTCAAGGCCGCAGAGAGAAAAGGACTGTGTCCTTTCTGCACAAGAGTGGGAGGCGGGGGTGATGAAAAAGATTAGCACATCTCAGACTGAGTAAACAACAGTGCCAGCTATTGATTCCCTCGGGTCAGGGAGGGGAGCTCAACAGATGTACTCTGTTGATGGAATCAAATGAATAGTGGTATTAACGGTCTCGCATGGGCACACATGCATGCACGTGCGCTCACATACACCGACCCCTTTAGCGAAAGGATTTGTTTGTGGCTATGAAGTGCCCCGCATCTCTTAGGAGTGTGCAAAGTGCCTTTAAATGCAGCCGCCATTCTCGGAGGTCAGCGACTCCACCCCAAAATGATCCTTATCTAAAATATTCTGAGACGGGAGAACCAAATAAGTCAACGCTGTTTTCCGTGTGCCTCATCTTAAAGAATTCCCCCGGGCTGTCCTTTTTTCAGTCCTGAATTGCCAAGTGAAGAGACAGTGAATTTAAAGGTGTTTTTCTTCTTCTTCCTCTCTTTCTTCCTTCTTTTTTTAACCAGGGGACTGGCCCTGTCAAGATGAAAAAAAATAAAAAAGTTGAGAAAGAGAGAGTGAAAGTGCGAGTGAAAAGTGATTAAAGGTGTAATGGGTGGGCGAGCGGGGGGGATGGGTGTCAGCTCACTTCCCCAGGACGCCCAGAGGAGTTGAAATATGAACCCCAAAAGGCAAAGTGACAGAGAATAATGTCTGTGTCCTCGCTTCGATTCATCAGAAGCTTATCACCGCAAAATCGGCGTGCCAGTGTGTCCACGGCGCTCCTCAGGTGCAAGCCTTAGATCCACGTTGCCAGCGAGCAGACAGGAGGGAGAGGGAAGAGGAGGGGAAAAAAAGAAAAAAAACACAAAGTGATTACTTCCCGCTGGCCATGTTTAATCAGTCCCCCACCATGCTTTAGATAACTTCTGACCTCATCCTTGATAGGAAATTAAAGTGATTCCTCCGGCGCCAGAGGCTCTTGGATGCAGCTTTCCTGAAGGACTCCCGCGTCCTTAATTACGTCCCGGGCAAACCCTCTGTCGCAGGGTCAGCGCGGGGGGAGCCGTGTTTTCTGTCGAGAACCAGGAAGTGGTGTGACACAGCGTCTTGCCTAATTGAATCCTTGCAATTTTGGGTGACCCCCCCCCACACACACACACACACACACACACACACACACACACACACACACACACACACTCCCCACGTGTCCTCTATCGCTGAATCGCTGACCGGCCATGCCATAAAAGATTGTAAGAACGGTTGTAACTCTGACCTCGTACAGGACCTCGTAAAGCGTGACTAATTTCCATGCTTTTTTTTCCTGAGCATCGACCAGATGCAAGCCCCCCCCCACACTCATGTCCCGTTATCCAGGACTTACTGCTCACTTCCCTTTTCCTCTTCGGAGTGAAAATCTACTTCCTTCAGTGTGGGGAGAAAAAAAAATAAAGCTTAACGCTTCCGCATTGTCTGCATGAATTGAGACAAAACAGATTTCTGGGAAGACGGAGGGCAGACAGCCAAACAATGCAGTGACAGTTGTCGACGGGTAAACAATACTATTCTAAACCAGGAAATATCGGTCTTGAACAGACTGCTTTTATTTTATTTATTTATTTATTTATTGTGTCTGTTTATAGCGCTTCCTTGGCCCAGGTTATTTGTTTAGCAATTGATTTCTATTTTCCACTTCGGGGGATATCTTCACCGTCCCGGTGCTTTCACTTTCTTTGCAGTCGCTGCAGGCCATCTTAATTTCCCAGGTCAGATGTCTTAAACAGTAATTTCATGGCTTAATACAACGGATCTCACCTCTGCTACGGCTCTGGTAATTGATCGGTTTCGGTGGACCATGTGTCCCTATCGAAGAGTAGAGCGGAGAGCATCCTCAGCGGGGTCCCGACAACTGGAAAAAGATGATAGTTGCTCTCCCCAGAGGGTGGGTTGGGGGGTGGGGGGGGGGTTTTGGGGGTGGGCTTGAGATGTGTATAGACTAGCAGGTTAAGCCATTGTGCATGGCCGTCTACCGCGCGCGCGTGTGTGTGTGTGTGTGTGTGTGTGTGTGTGTGTGTGTGTGTGTGAGAAAGAGAGAGCATGTGCTTCTTCACATGTTTATGCCCAATTAATCTCAACGCAATGCTTACTGAGCTTATAGATTGGCCTTTTGACACCATCGTACAACATACATAATTCAGGCTTTACCTGTCTGCGTATGTTAT
This sequence comes from Gymnoscopelus microlampas, assembly GCF_963454915.1. Classification (NCBI taxonomy): domain Eukaryota; kingdom Metazoa; phylum Chordata; class Actinopteri; order Myctophiformes; family Myctophidae; genus Gymnoscopelus; species Gymnoscopelus microlampas. The sequence goes on along the minus strand of NC_139956.1, from coordinate 30,613,475 downwards.
TTGTGTATGGGTACATACTGTACATATACATACATACCATGGGGTCCGGTATACAGCACAGCTGTAGAGAGAATGTGCATAATTGTGTGAAAGTCCGAAGCCTGGCATTTCCATAGAGACGGAGAGAGAGAGAGAGAGAGGAAGGAAGAAAAAGGGAGAGCAAATAACACATTTTGCACTTCTGCAGGCAATCTTTCACCATCGACCATTCAGTAAAAAAAAAAAACATGTGTTGCTGATGCTGACTGCCTGTTGGGAATTCAAGTCCACCACCTAGGCATGCAGTGCATTGAGTAAAAGTACAAAAGTATTTGCATCAAAATGTACTTAGAGTTTTCAATTGTATAAAATGTATAAATATCCTTTGAAAATAGCAGATCTACAAGCTTGTATCAGCTATTTTCAAATTGCCAAAGTAGCTATACCATAAATCTGAAGGGGTTTTGTAATAATAATCAAAATCTACAAAGTAACTAGTGACTAAAGATTTCAAATAATTGTAGTGGAGTAAAAAGTACAATATTTGCCTCTGAGATGTAGTGGAGTAGAAGTAAAAGTACTGGATATTGGAAATACTCAAGTAAAGTAAAAAATACCTCAAAATTGTACTTACTTACTTTCCACCACGATACGCATACTCTGTTTCCGTGCGACAAACGCAGTCGGGCCGGTGCAGGCACGCCATACAGTATACGTGCCTCAGTAACTCCCGCGCCCTACTGATTAATGTTAGTCCACAGCTAACCTGAACGTGATTGATATCATGCGATGGGAAAACTGCAGGCTCCTGTGAAAGAGATTGATTGATGTCACAGGCAAATACTCCCCGAATACTAATTGAGGCGTGGCTGGCTGCCCCAAAATGACTTTTTCATTAGTCTGACACGCCAGGGCTAGCCGATCTCAGCTCAACAGCTGAATGAATTACAGTACTGGCGAGAAAATTAATGGAATTGAGGCAAAAACCTGTGTGTGGGTGTATGTGTGGAGGGGGGTCAAATGAATGTGGAGAGGCATGATAAACTGTATAACATTTTCAGTAAATGGCTGAAATGCTAAATACATTTTAAAAAAAAAGCTGTACCAGGGGACATGCATTGAACTGTACATGTATGTAGTTTTGTGCAATGAATCATATTTGCATCATGTACATATTTTATAGTCTCCATTTAACATATTGCAGTACAAACGGGCATGGTGTTACAGATTATTACGCGTGTGTCAGTCTGTCTCCGAAGGCGGTACCTGAATACTGTACTGTACTTGAATTGTACACACACGCACACAATGCAGACTATACCTGCCGTGATGTATCGTGCGCTGAATGAAGGGTAGAGAGGGAACATTGTCTACAAGCTCCGAGAGGCGCGAGTGGCGACGGTGAGGAAATGGGCCGGAAAATTCGGCGGACGCGGGGGGAAAATGTCTGTCGGTCTCTGATGATGCCCGTTTCTCTGTAAACCAAGATGGAGTGCGCGGCGGATAGAAGGGGGAAACAGGGGAGCGGGAGACAGGGGAATCATCTTCAGACTGATAGGGGAGCTGTGCTAATGGTCACATAGGCAGCGCGCCAGGACCAGGAGCAAAGCAATAGAGCGGCGGCTCAGAGGACACAATCTAATTCTAGTTCACATCACTGTGGGGGCGTGGGCCCGTACGACGACAGCTCAAATGGAGTTGGCCACCATTTTCAATTTGCCTCGCCGCAGACATGCGTTTCACATGCTAGCACGCGTGTCAATCCAGCACCTTCCTATATCGGGTGACTTTTTTCACGATGACATGTGCTTCTGTTGGAGACCGTCCAGAGAACTGGGGCTGAAATGAGCTGAAGAGAGATTCACAGGGTTAAATAATGAGCAGTGAGTCAGCGGTCGTAACTCACAAAAGTGTGGCCTGACATTTACATTTGTACGGGCATAATGTGTCTGTAAGCATTGTCCCGCTGGGCAGCGCAGCAAGGCAGGCAAATGTATTCAAGTGCTGATGCAATCTTGGCAATCCCAGCTGGCTTGCTGCCTGAGTTATTATCTGTCTGAGGGAGAACAGGCTTCTGTGTTGTCCAAGTTAGTGCTGCTGACCAACACGGGAAAAATATGAGCAGGTTGATTTCTTTTGGCACGCGTCTTAACGCAACCGTGTGCAAGAGGAGAGATCTATTGCCAGAAATGCATCGAACCGGCGATTAGCGGATTGACACAGAACCACTCAATGTATTGTTTTATTAAATGGGTGATTATGGTGTTTAAGATTATCTCAATATATGTATTGGAGGGTTAATGTTCCGTTACATTAGACATTGCAACGGACAGCTCAGCTGATTTTAATTGTGGTCATATAGCTACTCAGTCCATAGCCACCATTTACAACTTGATTTATTAACATTTAATGATGGCAAGGAGTGGCAGTTGGCAACTTGGCCCATATGTTGACATGCCCTATGTTCTGTGAAAGAACATGGGAACCTGTCTTAAGTTGACGTTACCTAAAGTGTACTGTGATGTCATTTAAATCTGTGAATGTGAAAACTACAACCCTTACTTTCTGTTCGTATAGCCGCTACTCTCGGTGACATTGTGTTTGATTGCTGTGGGCAATAGCAATCTTGAGTACAAAACAATAAATCAGGTTGATGGAATAGCGGCTGATCCTTGCCCACAAAATGCATCATGGGAATGGAAGGAACACAGAGAGAAAGGCTGAAACAGACCAAATTTTCTCTGTCAATATGGGTTCACAATATGTGTCACAATCAAAGTGTGATTGTGTGCCTGTTGTTGTGCTCTGACACCTCGCACAGTGTAAGGTTCACTAGACAACCAATGTCAGGGGCCCCAGAGGTTTGGGTGGCAGTCAGAGAGAGAGAGAGAGAGACACACACACACACACACACACACACACACACACACACACACACACACACACACACACACACACACACACACACACACACACACACACACACACACACACACACACACACACACACACACACACACACACACACACACACACACACACACGAAAGGAGAGGAGCGTGTCTGATCGAGGGCCAATAGGGCTCCACCTGCCCGCCATTCACTGCTAATTGCCCAGTTGGGTCTATGCCAGTGCAGCAGTAGGGCGCCAGGGCACAATCTGACCACCATATCTATCTATCTCCATCCATCTCTCTCTCTCTCTCTCTCTCTCTCTCTCTCTCTCTCTCTCTCTCTCTCTCTCTCTCCCCCCCACACACACACACAAGTGAGCGTTCACCTCTCTGCCCTGGCCTCGTCAACCCCTGCTCTCAGCTGGCCATCTGTAACCGTCGCATGTTAAAATGAGAGTAACACAGTGCAATGGGCCCTCAACCCCCCCCCCCTTTCACCCCGCCATCCATCCTCCCCACCCTCCTAGGGAGGAAACAAATAACCAGCCAGAAAGCTCAATCATCTGCTCTTTCACTGTGGCCATCCGTCACCGTGAGCCGAGAGTGACTCTACGTGTTCCGCCCCCCTGGGATGCGACCAGACAGTGCATGCCATCAGGCCACTAGTTTGCGGCCAAAACCCTTGTGTTAGGTTAAATGAGGGTGTCCACCTGAAGTGAACATGTAGCTCATGCTACTGTGTGTGTGTGTGTGTGTGTGTGTGTGTGTGTGTGTGTGTGTGTGTGTGTGTGTGTGTGTGTGTGTGTGTGTGTGTGTGTGTGTGTGTGTGTGTGTGTGGTGTGTGTGTGTGTGTGTGTGTGTGTGTGTGTGTGTGTGTGTGTGTGTGTGTGTGCGCGTGTGTGTGTGTGTGTGTCGTAACATGTCTAGAAATTGTTCTTTGTGTGTCCGTCTGTATCTGTCTGCGAGTCCGGCCGGGCTAATCTTGCAAATTGTTGCATCAATCAGCACTTTTCTTGCGCACGCTGCCAGTATGCCAAGGAAGTTTAATTTAATTTCATTTCAAACCTTTAGTTATTCTCGAGAGACATTGAGGATGCCCTCATTTGCAGCGTCGTCGAGATACATCACAGTACAATTTAATTTTCATTTTCACATCAAAAAACAAGACAGAACAGAAACAAAATAAAACATTTCATTTGATACAACACAATGTAAAAGCAATTTCATTTCATAATGGAAGACAATGGCTGTCGAACCGGGCTGAAACGTTGCCCAAATATGGAGTTTTACACGATAGATGACTGATGTCATAGACTAGCCACATGCACAGCCACGCCATTATTAGACCCTGTCTTATTACTCAAGGAAATGTATTTCCAAGGTCCTGTTTGAACTGTAAATTGAAAATGCAGCGAACCCAACCCCTGGTGTTCTCAAAGCCTTTGGCTCGGCATTTGCTGTGTGTTTGTACACCAAAGAGTTCATAATAATGTGTGCATCCCAGCGTGCCAAAGCGCGTTTGCTTGTGTGTGTCGCACTCCCGGCTGCTGCACCCCAGCCCTCCGAGGTCCGTTCAAGTGGATAAAAGTCAGCCCCTCTGCACAGAGATAAGGCTGATTGCTTCCTCTCATAGTCTTGGCTGTGTCTGTGTCACAGGGCCAGTGCCCTCTGCACCTGATTTCAAAGATTCTAATCTGCGATCGAAAAAGCCTTTTCTCCATAGCGCTGCTAAAAAAAAAAAACATTAGCAGCTTACGCCAGAGATATCAAAGTGTATCACAGTGGGGATGTGTTTTATCTGCGAGCGAGAATCAGGGGTAATGTAGTATGGAGCAGAGAGAAGATGATGGAAGGAACGGAAAAGAGGCTATTACAGCTAAGTAACAGTAGCCTTGATTAAGAATGAAGAGGGCCACTTAACCGTCAAATAGTGACAAGTGGCTCATGGTAATTAATAGGGCCCTCACAGTGGAGCAGGGGAGGGCAGCTGATTCATGCCTGGGCATGGGAGGGCTGGGGGGTGAGCAACAACAGAATCAAAGCCCACGGCCAACAGGCTGGCCTGTTTTTTCTTTTTTGTCTTTATTAAAGCAAGATACAGAGTACGAAATGTGCCCCCTGGGGAGCTCAAGTGTCAGTAACAGAGAGAGAGAGAGAGATACAGAGATACAGAAAGACAGAGAGACAGTGAGACAGAGGGTGTAGGGTTTGATCATGTAGCCAGGCTTTGCAAATTGAATTATTTAAACGAACATGCTGTGACGGAGGCCACGGAGAGAGAGAGAGAGAGAGAGAGAGAGAGAGAGAGAGAGAGAGAGAGAGAGAGAGAGAGAGAGAGAGAGAGAGAGAGAGAGAGAGAGAGAGAGAGAGAGAGAGAGAGAGAATGCTTTAAACATTTAGAATTGAAAAATATACACCTGTAAAACATGCCATTTTTCCATGCGTTGTCAATAACGGTACTACGAAAAAAGGGAAAAATAAGCACAACGGTAAAACCGCACCGTGACACTTTCTAATAAGCACACTGATTTGTTTGTGTGCTCACGCTCACAGACTATCCTGCTCCAGATCCATTCCCCCGCTTTGATTAAATTCCAGGCCAAAGTCATTTTGCGTGCCATTAATCCTACCCGCTCCAATTTTTCTTATTGCCATTTCATTTGTACTTCCAATCCTCCTAGATTAGCGACCTCCTTACACAGACACACACACACACACACACACACACACACACACACACACACACACACACACACACACACACACACACACACACACACACGCGCGCATACATGTTCTCATTTCCATAACCATTCATCCTTTCACGTCACTCGCTGGCCTATCTCCCAGCAACAAAGGCCCCGTTCCTGTCCATTCCAGATTATTAGTTGAGGAGGCTAATGACTTTATCAGCCCCTGTCACCCGGCGATCCCTGTTCGCCCTCCGGCCGGGACCCGACGCAAGGCCCAGTCAAATATAGAGTGCCGGCCGGGGTCTTTAATTAAATGCGTCTCCTTGGCATTTGATAAGGCAGGCGGTACGTTTATGGCTGCCGGACATATTTACTGCATGGGCTGCGAGGGGGGGGGGGGGGGATTTAACTGGCTGTCTCCACCTATTACACTCTGCTCTTGGGAACATGAAATTCTACATAGTATGCTACACACACATAGCCTGGCTCCAGCCCGTGAATCGCTAGCCACGCCCATTAAAAAAATATGTTCAGGCGATTCTGGTCTGGTGACGCTCTCATAGGAGGTCTCAGCCTCGGTTGAAAATCTGTACGACGAATCGGGATCGGGATAATCCAGTATGAACCAATCGCCAAAGAGTCTTTGAAAAAAAAAACTTTGGCCACGCCTCCATCTCAGCAATCGGCTGCATTGAGAGGGCTTTCAGACTGAATAATGGAGTGAAACGAAATGAAAATTCAGGCTGAGTGTCAGGCTAACACACACATGCAGTCCAGAGGCATTTGCACCTACCCTATGTAAGGTACATAGCGTATTATCGCTGTCGGGTGGAAACCATACCAGGCTGTATGAAACTTACTTTTTAGGAAATGGAAAAAGAACCTGTATTCGATCTAATGTACCTATTCTTTAGTCACAGGCTCTTGCTACCATAGTACTTTGATTTGGTTAAATATTTATAAACCCCACAGACAGACTTAACCACTTTAAACCTGGTACCCTATTTTGGGCATGTAGGCGAACACTTGCTAAATTATGCAAAGAATAGCGAGAATATCAGATTAGCGGCTATTTTCGCAACTTTTGCACGCCGACGTCATGCAACGAAGCATAAAATAGGTAAGATAAAACATGGAGATACAAGGTTTCTGCCCAACAGGGACGATGTGCATACTGCAGAGCAAGTCACATCTTTAGTATGTACCGCGCAGGGTGAAGAAAGTGAGAGGTTTTACAGCCGCAACAATAAAATGACACTATCTGTTACCTGGCAATTACATCAGCAGAAATAGTGTTATTTCTGGCAGAGATAATACAGTACATCTCTGGGAACTCCCGCGATACAGTGGATCCCATTATTGTCATTTCTGAATGGATTTTGTCCGCGCTTATAAAAACGAGGCCTTCCATTGTAAATTACTAATCTCTCCGCACACCTCTCATTTTCTACGATTCCCTCTCCTCCATCTTCCGTCTCCTCCTCCTCATTGTAAACTTCCCCTCTCTTTCTGTCTCCCTCCCTTCGTCTCCTCCCCCCCCCCCTCTCCCTAAATGAGTCACGCTCCTCACTGATGGCACTCGTACAACCCCCGCTTATATATGGGCCCCGTTTGAAATAAAGAACGCCGGCAAACAGCAACAGCGACAGAACGAGCGACCGCATTTCAGGGGTTTGGGTGTCATTTATAGCCTGTGCCATAAAAGGCATCTGAGCGCTGACAAAATGTCGCTTGTGTCCTCTACGGGATCACCCCTCTCTCTTTTCCTCTGTGCTGCACTCCTCTTTTCTCGTTCCTTTTTCTTCTTTCACTTCTCATCATCGTTAATGAAATATACATCAACGTTATACATTACGTTTTTTGGGTCGTTTTCTGGTTTCACGGTGGTATCAGGCGGGAAATAATCGCGCAACTAGAAAGCGCTCTTGCTAACCTCCACTCCCCTTCATCTGAATTATTGAGCATGCACGGTTGTTGTTGTTGGGGTGTGTGTGTGTGTGTGTGTGTGTGTGTGTTCGTGTGTGTGAGAGAATAAGTAATGGCCCTTCATGCAGAAGACATGAGGGGCAGAGGTTTTTGCACAGCGGGAGATGGTTGTACGGGTGGGGTGGAGTTAGCTGTGTGTGTGTGTGTGTGTGTGTGTGTGTGTGTGTGTGTGTGTGTGTGTGTGTGTGTGTGTGTGTGTGTGTGTGTGTGTGTGTGTGTGTGTGCGTGTGTGTGTGTGTGTGTGTGTGTGTGTGTGTGTGTGTGTGTGTGTGTGTGTGTGTGTGTGTGCGCGCGCGCACCATATCTTTACTTGACCTCGCAAGGACAGAGAAACGAGGACAAAAGGACATTGATATTGGGTTAATGGTTATACGGTTAGCTGTTCAGGTTTAGGAAATGAATATACTATTTTAACTGGATGTCAACGGAGGATATGAATGGAAGGTGAAGAACTGCTGGTGTAAACCTGCCACATATCATGGAAGGTGCCTAAGTGCATCTGCTTGTTAGATTATCCAGTGATTGAACCCTCCATCCAGCAGCCTCATGTAATTTCCTTTCACCTCACATGCTGACCCAACAGCTAAATGTCAAGCTGTTCAGTTTCCTGTCTCGCTGTCCAAGGACTCATAAAAAAGCTTTCATCCCGCTTTTCGCTCTCTCTGCACACGTTTTTATTCTATTTTAGAAAAAGCCCTCTTTCCTTCGCATTTCAAAAACGGAGGGGGGGGGGGGGGGGGGGGGGAATAAATTGCTGATCTAACCCCTCAGTATACTTTTCTCTTTTTTTTTTCTTTTTTTTAATTTAATTTGAAACATTGACGTGCCGTGGCGTCTTGCACTTGACAGCTGTAGTGGATTTCATGCGCGCGAGGCCTTGCGTTGCAAACAATAAAACACGTTTACGGACTTGTAAAGCCTGCGTGCTCGCCCGCCGGCTCTCAACAGGCTGCATGCAGGATTTCACACCCATGGTACTCGTGCGCAAAGTTTAAATATCCGAGAAAGTGTTCGCACACTTCCAGCCAAATCAATGATGTAATGCTCCTTGTACATATTTATAGGTACGACATCGCACGATATCCGTAATCCAGAAGCACACAGGCTCCAGAAAGGCCTGTATACAGCGCATCTGGCACTTTGCACTGGAAAACAGCTGCCCGAGGCGGACTCATCCTCTCAGCCGAGTGGAGATGTGTGGCTCTGCGTATATTCACCACCATAACATCACTGTATTATATATGCTGCTATTTATTATGAGTGATCATCACATCACACCTTCTTGTATGCAAAGGGAATGAAAGGCTGACACATAGAGATAGCGAGACTGAGGAGAGGACGGAAGGGCGAATGAGGGAAGAACGACAGGAAAGCAAATACAGTCACTTTTTTTCTAGCCTCGGCTGATTGGCAGTGGGCTGTCGATGGTGTGATGGACAGGCGACATACCAATGGGCGGCGGGGGGGGGGGGGGGGGGGGGGGGGGGGTGGTGCTGGATGGCCGTCTTTCTCCCATCGATAACCAAGCCCTCTCACCTCACACCGCCACAGTTAAGCTCCGACCGGGGTGCTCGATGTCTCCCATCGGCACCGTCTATCGTGCCACTCGATAGTGATGCTCACACTCACGGGGGTTAACGTGCTCTATTGAGCTGTTCCGACGTGCTAACAGCTGTCAAAATGAAAGGGGGGTGGGGGGTGTTGGGTGAGCGAGGGAGGTGGAAGAGCGGAGGGACAGCGGGTGGGGGTGTAACAGGCAGGAAAATGTCAAGGACATTCCCTGAGGCCTCTCTTTTCTCTTTTTTCCCCTGTCATTCTCTCTCTATCCGTTACTTTTTGTCCTCTTTTGTCCGTAACATGCATTGTCGCCCCAAGGCGTCTTCTCTCCAGGGCCCTATCTTCAAGTTGTGTTGAGTGAGAGTTTTCAAGATCAAGGCACAGAGTATCGTATTTTAACGTCAAACTCATCCTGTGCGACCCCCAACACCACAAGGGAGCACCCCCACAAGTCATCACAATTACATAGGATTGTCTCAGCAAGAGAACATCTCTGCAGATTGATTCTTTTGATACAGGGTTGCCAGGTTTGTCAATATATACCATAGACGGTAAAAAGATATGGACATCGTCACGCCCCTGGTTTCTACCAAGGGGCCAGCTTCTGAGTTGTAAATTTAGGCTGTATAGGAAGTGACAGTTCATATGAATGGCCTGTAATCTCGCTGTTTCACCTCTGCAGGTGTCAGAAAGAATTCGTCTCCATTCAAGCGGATGTTTTTTTGCCGAACTTTACACTTGACTTTGTTACCTTAATAAACATTGTCATAAATACTGTATGCTTCCAGTCGCTAGTATAAAGTCTTCTTTCAATCACCATGATATGCGTTTTGCTAAATTATGGTCCCATTTATTTTAAAATTGATGATACAGTAGGGTTTGCTGTAGGAGGCCCGAGTATTTATGACAATGTTTATTAAGGTAATAAAATCAAGTGTAAAGTTAGGCAAAACCCATCCGATTTGAAATCACTGAAAAATAGGCTTAATTTAGGTCTGTAGAAAGTTATACCCATAGACTCTACAGACCGTAAATGAAGCCTATTTGTCAGCAATTTCAAATCCGCCATCTTTCTATATCCGGTCCGAAAAATGTACCCTAACCCCAATAGAGCATAATTGCTTCTGACACCAGCAGGGGTGAAACAGCGAGACTACAGGCCATTCATATGAACTGTCTCTTCCTATATAGCCTCAATTTACAGTACAAGCCGGATGATAGCCCCTTGATATATACCTTAAAAAAAAAGAAGAGCTCCTTGTGTGTGCGGGGTGGGGAGGGGGCGGCCCTGACCTGCAACAGCAGATGTGTGTAATCCTGTTAGGAGGAGGCGAGCTGTTGTGTAGGGCCTGCCTTTTGTAGGGACCCCGACACAGGTGACTGCCTCGCGAGCCCACGGCTGTCAAATACCATCAGCGATTCAGCCCACTGGGCTTTCACGGCTTACTTTGAGGCTTTGATATCAAAGAGCGCACACAGAAATGCACGCACGCAACATACAAAGGCCCCAGTAAAGTGACCGTAGCATACAGTATACAAGCTCACACATGATAAGAAAGAACCGCATATGCACGTGCATCACGTTTGCGTACACAGTCACGGCTATCGTGGCACGTGCACCCAAACGCGCGCGCACTCACATCACTGAAAGGCATGCAGATGCGGTTTATGATAATAATAATAATAAGGGTAATAATAATAATAATAATAATGAAGACCTTAAATGAAGGGGGGTTCTTTCTATATTACTATTGTATGTATTGCACAGTTCTGGTACTAGCCTGAAAGAAGCGAGCCCTATCGATGGTCTTGAAGGGCGGATCCAAACCCAAGCAGTTGGATTCCAACGCCGCTTCCTATTGCTTCACCAATCTATGTCCCCGCCTCCCCGTGCTGTATCAAACCATGATTGCATGGAATGCACTGTCAGAACTGATTGTAAAATAGAAATCAAAATCAAGCTATAAGGAACAACTGGAAAGTAATCTAATAGCCCAAAGGTTGCACGTCATTAAAAAGGGGGCATTGTGTGTTTGCACTGAAATGGTCAGGCTTAGATATGGCCTTGTCAACCAGATGCATCATGCTGGAAAGGAAGTCAACAGCCTGCTGCTACATCTATTTTGGCTCAATGGTGCATCTGTTACCACAACTTCCTTTTGCTTACTGACTTACCATACTGTAATGATTTTATTGTCTAGGTCATTCAAAGTCTGGTCAGGTGATGTGGATGAGAGAAGTTCATAGGAAAATACAAGGTGATGTCTCAGTTATAGCAGCATAGAAGAAGAGCGATGCATCGGGAACACATTAAGTCTCAAACAAGCGTCCAAGTTAACATGTTCTAATTTCTTGAAAGACAAGCAGTCACATACAGTATATACATTAACAGAATTAGTGTTGGACAGCCCACCGAGGCGGTCTTGTATGGGCGTAGCTATTACACAAATAAATTATGCATACATGTGTAAGTGAGTGAAGTGCAAAAGTTCATCAGGTGAGATAAGCGAAGACATTGGCAGGGCCCCTTTGCCACATCCTGGATTGTCAGACAGATGTGCTGATGGGAGGATGTGCTGTGGCTAACAGGGACCCAAAGTTTGAGCAGCATAAGCAGGCTTTCACCACGGGTGCAATATGGCCTCCCGCACGGGGCGCTATAGCCTCCCCGATTTACAGGAAGTCTTGTGGATGTATTCTGTAGATAACTGTCATTTCTGCAAACATGTAAACAGTTCTAGGCTAGCGTTTTACCAAGAAACGTTAGGGTGGCAAAGGGGACAGGAAATAAGGTTAAAAAGCACTGCACCTCAGCACTTCCATCCAGGACAGGTTGCACCCTAACATAAAGAAAGCCAATTACATTTTCATTATGTCAGTGATGTGAAACTGCATACGAGGAGTTAGGTAAAGAAAAGTTAGGTAGAGGAAAGAGCATTGTGTAATATTCACAACACATACAGATGTGCCACTTCAAAACTTCACATGTCCTGCCATCGCCAAGACAGTAAATTTTCAGGGCATTCCCAGGGCAATAAGAGGGACAAAGAAGGGCATTTAAAATGCTGAATTATTTTGATGATCAGTGATCACTGCTTTTATGATGCTAATTAATTTGAGCAACTGGTCAAATCACCTTTCGCCTCATAATGAGTCTGACACCTTCTTAAACACACATTCTTTTGTTCTCATGTATATGGATGTCTGTTGAAGGGAAAAACGGGGGTGTGTAGTGACAACTTCTTTTCAGGGGCAAAACAGTGCATTTTAAGGGCAGAAAAGGGAGGAAAAAAATGCATTTTCAGGGGACTTTCAGGGAAAGAACAGTAACGTGTGAAGTTTTGAAGTGGCACATCTGTACTGTAGCTGAAAATAGGTTTGTGCAGCATAGGACCTAGGGTTGCCAACAGTCCCGTATTAGCCGGGACGCCCCGTATTTGAGGCAAACGAGGCGTGTCCCGTACGGGACATAGTTTGTCCCGGACTCCCGGGTGAAGTGGGAGAAAAAAAAAAAGTTTTTGCGCGCAATACAGTGTCTGTGTGTTTGTGTGCTGTATACGAAGGGCGCTAGGACCCTGGGGTTGCCGCTCGCGCATGTGTGTGTGTGTGTGTGTGTGCGTGCTTGTGTGAGATTTCCTCATTGACGTGTGAGGAGAAATGTGCGCTGTGTGGCTGTGCGGTGGAAGAGAGAGCCCCGGCCATTCTAAAAAGAAAATACTTTGTTCTATTGAGTGCCATTAACGTGTTTCACGTGTTTTACCGCTATGGTGCAACGTGCCATTAACGTGTTTGTTTGTTTTTAACCCAAGATATCATTATCTGAAGATTTGCAGCTCCATCCACTCCTTGTTTAACTTATAACTTAAAAAGGCTGTATCTCGCTTCCTAAGCACTTTTTTTTTTACTTTGAAAAAATACAAAAATAAAAATCATAATGGCCAGAAATAGGTAATAATAATTTGGGCACTCAATGAGTTCAAAACAAACAGTGGGAAGAACAACTGTGTTAAGTCCATGAGTGGAGATGTGTCAGAGCCTTTTGAATCTGCACCTTGTGTCAGACGGTCTGTAGCACGTTAGAACTCCCTGCAACGCTCTGGACCAGAGCTACTGTATGTCAGAGGGAGGTTTCATAACATGCTGGCACAGACATGCTCAAGCCTGTGAAACAAAATAAGGTGCATCTAACATTGCTCTACCGAAAATAAGTTGCTGCATGTGAGGTTACGTTAATATATCTAATATAGCTTAGTTAATATAGCTTATACTGTAGTTAGTTAGACACGGACGGGGCTGCAACAGCATGGACTGCACTAACAAGCTGAACAGTGCAATGTTTAATGATTCAAATACTGCAAAGAAAATCCAATGCTGAGATGAGAACAGCCCCAACACTGTAGGTAAATGCACCCCCTGTATATGAGAGAGAGAGAGAGAGAGAGAGAGAGAGAGAGAGAGAGAGAGAGAGAGAGAGAGAGAGAGAGAGAGAGAGAGAGAGAGAGAGAGAGAGAGAGAGAGAGAGAGAGAGAGAGAGAGAGAGAGAGAGAGAGAGAGAGAGAGAGCTGGGAAAATGGTTGGTTGAAGGATAACATTAATGATGTACAGTGCATGTTCACATGTATTTTTCAAATATTTGTATTTACAAAATAGCCAATTGTACATCGAGATGCCCAGATGTCCCTAGTGCCCACCTATCCTGTATCCGATTTGAACATGCTGATGTACAATGTGATATAGTAGCCTAATGCAGGTGTAAGACCATTGTGTTTGTATTGTGTTATAGGTATAATACATAGTTTTCTATGCATTTCGAGGGTTTTGGGGGTTTGACCCCCAAACTAAATTTCAAACCCTAGGGGCTGGCTCCCCCAAAATAATGAAATAACATAACCCTAACCTTACCCTAACCCTAAAACTGAAATAAAGTAACAAAAAACGGGGAAAAAAGTATCATAATCCGCCAAAAAAACGAAAATGTTCACGCGTGAGCACGCGCACTGGCGACGCATGCATGCACGTGCCCTAATAGGACCTGCCTGACCCAACAGTCGAGCAGTAAGCCTTTATAATCTAATTAAATAAACAGAGAATTCTGTCATTTTCTAGCATTACCAATTGCTTGGTCACACTATCTTATTGATGCCCATGCATTGGTATTGAAAGCTAAAATGTAACCAATAATTCTAAGCAAGCCTGTCTCTTTTAAAGAGGTTTAAACGGGTTAAATAATTGTCTGGGGATAATCTTTACTATGAATGTGCTTGTGCATGGCACATTAGATTGATGCATTTGAGATAAAGCTTTGGGTCTGTCTGTCTTACCAGAAAGTATATTTAGTTTTTTTGTTTTCAATAGTTGATACTATTGTTAAGTAATAGTAAAAGTGTGAAATATTACCCTTTTTTTATAAGAGGAAAACAGACTTTTTGGGTCTGACCTCTATCCCTGGCAAAGTGGTGAGAGTAAGTGTATGCAGAAGTGTATGCAGAAAGTCTTTCTATAAATAGAACTGAGCATTTCTGTGAGTGTTTCCTGAACAGAGAGGTTTATAGTTTCAGTTGCACTCGGCCGCTGGACCCCCCCATCTGAACATGTTTTGTGTCAGCCCAGGGATCCCCAGAAGAGAATATTTGTGTAAAAAAATATATATATATATATATATATATATATATATATATATATATATATTCAATATTTTTCAAACACTTTGAAGATGTTTCAAAAAAATAGTTCAAACACTTTGAAGATTTTTCAAAAATGTTAACCTACGCTAAAGTCTATAATGACACAGAGGTGCTTACAGTGGTGGAAAAAGTACTCAAAAGTCTTACTTCAGTAAAAGTATCAATACTACAATATAGAAAGTGTGTGTTTTTGCATAAGCTCCATCCATGTTATTATTCATAGAAGGAGAAGAAACAAAAGGAGGGAGAGCAGATAGAAAAGTGATAAAGTCTCAAACTAAAAAGTTGATGCATTAAAGATGCGTTAAAGAGAAGCTTTGTTTTTTAAAACTGCTAATTCAACATATTGTTTTGGATATTTTTCATCATCGTCTCAATCTTTTGAGAACATCATATAAACATATTTTCTATAAACTGGATTTAGAAGACATTTTGTAGAATCCCCCAGAAGCAAAGATTTGAGTTACAAATGTTCTCTTTGAAATTAAAGTAATGCACAGACAATCCTAAACCTGGGTCTCAGACAAGGCAGTCTCTTCACAGGTTCTCCCTTGGTTAGTGGAAGTGTTGGTCTGAGGCAGCTCTTCAGTGAAGGCTTTCTCCAGCACCTTTAGGATAGAGCTGCGGAATACAGCCTTGAAATCCTGACCTATGAACACGTACAGCAGCGGGTTCAGGCAGCTGTTGAGAAGTGTCAGGCCGAAAGTTATGGGAAACCCGATTTTAAGCCCACGCTGCAGTGTTCCACTGTACTTTGTCACCTGTTTATTCACAAATTCAATCAGAGACATGATGTGTAAGGGGGCCCAGCACAGGAAAAACACGGCGATAACGGTTGCTATGATTTTGAGGGGGCGACCTGATAGGCTGGCCCGCGAGCGATTATTCCTGAGCCGGTAGATGATGACAGAATAGCAGGAGACGATGACAGTGAAAGGGACGACGAATCCCATGAGGAAGCGAGTGATGGTCATGACCCCAGATCGAAACTTCACCAACTGCCTCACTTCTGGTGTGCTGTAGTTACCGCTGAGTGCAAAGTTGTTGTAGCACGTGATGATGTCCTCATCACGGTAGGAGGGCTTTGTGTCCCTGAAGATGAAGTAAGGGGAGCTGAGAGCCAAGCCCAGCACCCAGACACCCAGACTCACACAAGACGCCTTTCTGACACTGCGGTGGTTCTGGGCCCACACTGGACACACCACACACACACATCTGTCAACACTGATGACCATCAGGATGTAGATGCTGGCATACATGTTGGCGAAGAAAACGGTACGGTCCATTTTGCACATGAATTTGCCAAAAGGCCAGTGGTCGTCCAGAGCTGTGTATGTGGTTCTCAGGGGCAGGAGCGCTGTAACCAGGAAGTCGGCCACAGCGAGGTTGAGGTACCAAACGGTGTTGACGGTTTTCTTCATTTTGAAGCCCGTCACCCAGATGACGACACCATTCCCCAACACGCCGAGCACAAAGACCAGGCTGTTAATGACGAGGTTCGCGATCTCCATAATTGTCCTGAAAACTAAGATAACAAAACAATGAAGGTACATGCTTTGTTTACAGGCCATGTATTATTATCATACTGAAGACATTTGGTGCCAGGGACCCATGATTTACATGATTTGTAAAATGTTTCAAATACATTTACAACCTTACTCTCTCTCTCTCTCTCTCTCTCTCTCTCTCTCTCTCTCTCTCTCTCTCTCTCTCTCTCTCTCTCTCTCTAAAAAGTACTCATTATGTTAAGTGTTCAAAATGTAAAATATTTTCAAATAGCCGAAGCGGTTTAGAACAAGTGGTTCTCAAAAAATATCAGATGAATCTGCTATTTTTTGGAACATAAAAAAAAAATTAAAGTGTATGAAAAATATTTGAATAATTTTACATTTTTTTTAACACAAATATTTTCTTTTGGGGGTCCCTGGCACAAAAAAAAATCAGAGGTCCGCGGCCAAATACATATCATTTTGGGGGTCTGCGGCAGGAAAAAGTTTGACAACTACTGATTTGGAAGATATTTTTTAGACCTCAGGTCTTACTGGCTTAAATAGCTCTATATTCTAGACAGCAATCATTGCATGTCTATATAATAAAGACAATAAAATAAAAGCATAGATACCTGTTTCAAAGTGTTGAAGAGACGTCAGTCAGAAAAGTGTCTTGTTGTTCAAACTGTTGTCAGTGAATACTGAGGAGCTCAGAGCAACTTCTACCACCCAACAGTATATGTGTGTCATATGCATGACAGCCAACCATAGGAGTATATGTGTGTCATATGCATGACAGCCAACCATAGGGCATCTTTGCAGAAGAGCCCCACCGGTGTGGTGGGGACCGGATGAAATACCACACTGAAAAACTGTCATAATTGAGCATGAACTTGACAATGGACAGTGCAGTGTAAAAGTGCTGTTTACTTACAGTTTAATCATGCAAACAAAACGTAATATCAGCAATCAACATAGATACAAATTAAATTCTACATGATTAAAGCAGTACAGCAGGAGTTAGAAGTTAGAGTTAGAATCTCAAGAAGGGGAAGTGCACCGGATTGCCTGATGGAGTCATCAGTATTACGAAATGTGGCCATAATTGCATGTGTCTGTGTAGTCCATGGACCACTGGTTGAGAAACAGTGGTATGTATCATGGGATGCATGCATACAGTAGCAAGTGTTAGCAAAGCACTATCTTTGCTCTAATCTCACCCAACACAACAGTGGTCCCCAGGTTGATTCTTAATCAGGGTGGTGGTCCCTGGTTCACAATCAGTTGAAAACCCCTGCTGTGAAACATTAATAGCCTATTTGTTGATCCTGATGCTGACCACATGATCCAGTGTTTCACTGTACAGTGTACAGCAGAGGTATTCAACTAGATTAGACAGGGAGCCAAAATTGTTAAATGAGAATTGAGGTCGGGGGCCACAGGCCTACGTAAACAAATGTTCATGGTTAACCGTTTAACCGGTAACTGTCAAGACGTTTGCAACCAGTTAATACCATTGGTTAAAGGACGACTTCACCCATTATCAACCTATCTTCATACAATTGGTCCTCACTAATGCTCCTGATAAAATCTACTCGGTCTGTGTCTCATAGGAGGACTGTGGACATCGTTAAGCAGGATTTTTTTTTCCAACAAGATTTCACATTTTGTATTTAGATTTGTATTAACATGAGAACAATGGCTTCTATTATTTCTTTGCAACTTTCCAGGAATAGAAAGCCTGCAGTTTCTATTAGCTTGGATTCCCTATCGATGATGTCACTGGTAGACGGGATTCTGAACTGTCCACAGCGCTCCTCTGAGACACAGACAGTGAGTAGAAAAAAATGTACCATTTTATCATGAGCATTAGTGAGGACCAATTATATGAAGATAGGTTGAAAATGGATGAAGTCGTCCTTTAAATGGTTAATATTTATTTTTCATTTAATTGTTAGAGCAAATACACTTTTCCCCCAACCTAAAGTGGTGCCTGGAGGCAGATGCACATTCTGCAATTCTGCCTTAAGTTAAACACAGGGAAATAAAATATCATGCACACTTCAAGACAAGCTGACACAGACCTGAAGGCTGTGGTATCCTTTCTGAGAAATGGCCTTATCATCTGCACCCACACACGTATGCACGCACGCACGCACACACACACACACACACGCACGCACGCACGCACGTGCACACACACACACACACACACACACACACACACACACACACACACACACACACACACACACACACACACAGCTGTATCAGAACATGGCCATGCTGTTTTGTTGATTTGACTGTATTTTTGTAAAGGCAATCTAAAAGCCCGTCAATAGGTGGTTTCAGAGAGTTATTAAGTAACTGCATTATCAATACCGCAAAACTATTACTTTTGAATACCTAAATATTTTAAGTAAGTACTCCAGTACTTTTACTTAATAGTAATATTTGACCCGGAATATCTAGCCTATATGTTGAGTACATTGTGCTAGTAACAGCTATGCATACTTTGACTTTTTGTTGTGCCAAGAGTCATTTCCTGGAAATGGCCTGATCTGCTGTAAAGCAGAGGTTGCGTAATGACCACTCAGGGCCAGTCTTGGGGAATTTGGCAATAGTTTTACTGGCGTATACAGGCATATGTGTCATATCATCGCTGTTGGGCAGAACCCTCCTATCTCCATGTTTTAGCACGTGTGCCTACTGTTAGACGTGCGTGTGTTGTGCGAGGACAAACAATGAGGGACGGCACGCTTCCAACCAAGACAGATGCTCATCCCTCCTCTGATGCTGCATGTCTTTCATGTTTTATCAATGTCAGTTTATTGCTTAGCATATATCCAATGGGAGCGGAACAACACAACAAAGGACCCTTTGAACACATACAAGATATCCTCTCTGAATCACCCCAACCACTTCAGTCCTCTCCGTGGATGGTCTCTATCCCCGAGCTGGTGTGTGCGTGTGCGTGTGTGTACGTTTGTGTGTATATATGCTCTAGGTTATGAGGGAATTCATTATTATGTTATGTTACCACCACCTACACACAGTGTATGGTCAGATTATTGCTCTTGCAGTGTTTTTTTTCCTAACCTCATGAGACCCCAAGACAACACCTATAGCACCTGGTCCTTCCAGATCTGATCTGGCTTCCTGTCCTCGTACGCGCACGCACGCACACACATTACGATTCCCCCCAGACGCAAATTCACTCCGCCCCATACGGATAGCTCTGCCAACCTGTGCCTTCATTTTGTCAGAATTTGTATTTTGTCGGTGATAAGCCCCACTGTATACTGAGCATCGGGGTGAAATATTTCCAACCGAGGGGGAAATCAGCAGAAAGTGTTTGTTTCAAGGGTCTCTCAAAGATAAGGGACTATGAGAAGAAGCAGCAAACATCAGAAAGGGGGATTACAACCAAACTGGCACCCAGAGGGCCAGAAAGATAAAGAGGGGAGCTTAAGAAATAATAAATAAAAAGGTCTAAGCTGCCATAGCTGGGGCTGGGAAAAAGAGATTAAAATGACAGGTATGAATATCAGTGTGATATTGGGACATCTGGGTTTAGAGAGTCTTGGTTGAATAGTGTTATGAGCCAATATCTTAAGCGTAGATCAGCAAATTCTCTCTGATATACCGCTATCCCTCGCTGCTCAAAATAACCAATCGCCTTTCATATGGACACACGGCAGGTGTCGAATTGGCCTTTTGGAAATCCCTTTCAAGCTGATTTCAAGCACCGTTAACCACTTAAACCCTATACACATTGCTCATAACGCGGCACGTACAGCTGCTATTTTTGTGAAAAATCTTGGAAAATGTGTGCCAATCTTTGAATATATATGTTTAAACACACACACATACACACACACACACACACACACGTATATATATATTTATATATATATATATTTTATCAAAGATTTTCTCAAATGTTCAAGATTTTTCAAAAATAGCAGATCCACAAGCCCACATGAGCTTGTAGATCTGCTATTTTTGAATAGCCAAAGAAATCTAAAATAGCACAGATGCGTTCCTGGATTGAATGTGTCCAAATAAGCATATATATTGTGATACAAATATTGAGTCCCCACAATCAATTCATGCATGTCCCGCCGATGATGTGTGATAATGTGTATCCGTGTATCCACCTAAGGTGGATCAAACCCCCTCCCTGTTGCGAGTGAATGTTTATTATGTGAACATCTGTGTGGGCCACAATATGTCGCCTGTCCTATCCGCGATGGGGCAATATCGCATTTCATGCCGTGTATCTCTTATATGTCTGTGCGATAAGGGGGAAAGAATTCTCTCGCCCCATCTGTTCCCTGCACATTTCTCGCTGTTGTTGTTGCCGCTGCCGTGCGTTAATCTCAGTGATAACGGCGAGGAATCAGCGCTGGCTATCTGAAGTCTGAATCGATAGCCACTTCCATTTATTGAACGTGTGCGCCAGGCGGATCATCAAAAACAGCTTATGTCTTAAATAAGCTGTTGTAGGGGACAGTGTTCGCTAGCTGTCTGTCTGTCTGTCTGTCTTGTCTCCTGCGCCGAGGGAATAAATAAATGCTCCACCGTGGTTTAGTGAGAAGGTCCCCCCCCTTCCCCTTAACCACTTAAACCCTTCTTACAGAAGTATGGAAAGTATGGAAAAGTAAGGATTAGATTTTTGTCATTTCCAGTTCTGGATAAGTATGGAAATAAGAAATGGTATTGGTATTGTATAATAACTTTACCAAATCCACACATCCACCACCAATATTTAATAACTTTACCAAATCCACACATCTACCACCAAATTAGTTGAAAGAAATGTGGCAATGTCTCTGTGTTGCCTAATACAAATAGCATTGTGAAAAAAGCTTGTCTGAACATTTATGAGTCACGCAGTGCCTACAGGTGGCATTCCCCTCCCAGGTAGCATCCCCCCGACTTATCAAGTACGTTTTTTGCTCTGTCGGCCCAAGCCTTGTGTCGTTAGTAAATACATGCCTTCTCTCAGGACATGTCCCAGCCTCCTTCAAACATGCTTTGGTGCATCCATTAATCATCCAACTTCAGGACTATTTCCCAGCTACCCTTCCTATCCAAAGTTCTGGTGAAAGTACAGTAGTATACACCCAGCTGCAATCATTTTTAATCAACCATGGCCTCCATGAAAAATATCAAGCTGGTTTTAAACCGGGCCATAGTACGGAAACAGTCCTTTTAAACGTTTTTAACAGCCTAATTTTAACTCTGGCAGCACTGCCATTTTGATTCTGCTCGCCTTCGATGCAGTGGACCACAGAATCCTGCTCTCATGGCTCGAAAATCAGGCTAGCATCTCCGGTACTGCCCTAGCCTGGGTCAGGTCCTATCTGACTGACAAGACCTTCTCCGTCCAGTTGGGTGAATTTTCCTCATCCACAGCCTCTATCACCTGTGGGGTCCCTCAGGGCTCTATTCTGGCCCCTCTACTGTTTGTATTATATATGTTGCCTCTCGGATCCATCCTATCCAAACGTGACATCGTCTTCCATTGTTACGCTGACGACGTCCAAACGTAAATGCCACTTACATCTAACAGTAATAATTCTTTCCAGCCCCTGATGAATTGCTTGGATGACATTAAAACCTGGATGGATGCAAATGTCCTACATCTCAACAATAACAAAACTGAAATCATTATCTTTGGACATCACCCCACCCCTCCTGTCAACATCCTGGGCACTCAAACCTCCAATATCCACGCCAGTGCAAAAAACCTTGGCGTTCTTTTCGACAGCAATTTAAAATTTGACAAACATATTAGCTCTGTGGTCAAAACAAGCTTTTTTCACTTACGGCTACTCGCCGAAATAAAACCTTATCTCCCCCTCAAACAATTTGAAATAGTGATTCATGCCTTTATATCATCTAGGCTTGACTATTGCAATGCCCTATACTGTGGCATTGACCACTCTTCACTCAGGCGTTTGCAACTAGTCCAAAGCGCTGCTGCTCGCCTTCTCACAGGTATCAATGTTTTTTAAGACCTCACACCAGTTTTGGCCTCACTCCGCTGGCTCCCGGTTAAACATAGAATTGCTTTTAAATCTCTGGTCTGCCCGCCCCATATGGCTGAACGTATAGAGTGCCATAATCTACCCAGAGCTCTGTGCCAACTGTTGACTGTGCTCAAAACTAGTGGTGACCGCGTTAGTCTTCCCCCCATATCAGATCTGCTCAGTCCATCAAGATTTTAAAGTCCTTACTTAAAACTCACCTTTTCTCTTTGGCTTTTAACAACATCCAATCCTAAATGTTACGTCTGTGTTTAGCCTACACAGTGCTCAATGTACAATGCCTGTTTAACTCCTATTTAACGTTCCTACCTTCTGCGTACATATAGTAGTTGTAAAACTACAATCTCCTTTCTGTGTCTATGTCTCCTGTTCTTTGTTTTGATGTATTGATTTGCTTTTACCTGTGCATCACAGTGGTCAACTAAGGTTGAGTGAAAGGTGCTCTTTAAATAAAGTTTGATTTGATGTAGTTATAAGAAAAGGTAAACTATCTTTTATGCATAAGGAAACCATAATTGTATTGCTGCATTCATCATCATGTCCATGGACACAGTGAATAAATGAGGCTGCACAGACAGCGCAAACATTTAATTATTTCGTTGACTCATTCTCGGTTCGTATTTATAAAAAAGAGATTATATTCATGGGGAGAACTTCAATCTATTAAGGGCAGATAAGGAGTGCAGGTACTGTTTCAGTTAGTTTACTTATTTATTATTTGTTAAACTGTGCTGACAAGTATATTTGATGTTTTACTTGAAGGTATACAGTTGATGGTATACATTTATTTGACACACTCAATGCAAACACTCGATAACATTGCACAATTGAACATTGCCTGAATTTGGTGTTAACCAATTTCAACCTGCCGTCCCTATTTTGGGTTTGACATTATAGGCAAATACACTTTTTCTCGCTATACCGAACCATCTTTGCCGGAAATAGCCGATCTACAAGCTCCCAACGCACTCTGTTATTTTCGGGCCTAACGTTCAACCACTAGGGTTGATTCACGCACACTCACACACACATTTACCCTCACACAGATCCATACATAATAGCTGCAGTCCCTTTATCCCAGGTATTCTCTGGCTTTGGAATAAATAAGATGTGATCCGGCAGGCGTTTGAAACACCGGGATGCCTCATATCCAGGAGCTTGTGCAATCTGGCGCCTCAGAAAGATGATGACTCTCTCTCCACTTCTGCCTGCGTCTCTGTTCGGGCTGACACCCCCCCCCCCCCCCCCCCCATCTCTCTCTCTCTCTCTCTCTCTCTCTCTCTCTCTCTCTCTCTCTCTCTCTCTCTCTCTCTCTCTCTCTCTCTCTCTGTCGTTTCAGTACCACTCTCTCTCTCTTTTCTCCTTCCTTTCCTTGCACCATTCTCTCCGCCTCTCCCTCCACAGTGCCTATTGTGAGGCCTTCATTGCGTATATAGAGATTGCATTTAAAAATCCTTAAACCCTTGTCAAAATAGACTCCCGTTTCTCCCTGTGTGTGGGAGATTACTGCGAGCCACTATTATTCTGGAATGGCTTTAACTGCTGCTCTCCCTCCCCAGCAACCTTTGGAACATGTACCGTGATTATTACCTCCACAATAGACCACAGTAAGGAATCCTTCTCAGGTTTCTGTAAACCTGTAAATCACTTGCTGATGTTCTTTCAATGCCAGGAGTAATTGCTTCAAAGTGTAATTCCTCCCCCCTACTACATAGAGTGTCGATGACATCTTATTTGTCTGTTAAATCTGCACATGGAACATCCATGCTGTTGCTTTGGCTCTGTGCTGTGGGTGACTGAGCTCCGAAGCCAGCAGTCCATGGCTCCAGGTCAGGGGCCTTGCACTGAGATCGTAGCCCGGAGAAGGAGAGGTGGAGAGGGGTCCCATCTGCTCCAGACAGCTGGGTCCACAGCTGGATGGGTAGGCAGCCAAAGATGGATGGATGAACGGATGAATGGATGGATGGGTGGCTGGGTGGCTGCAGGGGAAGGGAAATGAATGAAGGAAGCGACGGAGAGAAAGATAAGTTACACCGCGAGGTCAAACATTTACCCAGAGCACTTTTCCTGTTGCAATTCCTCCGCGGCAGACTTGAGTCCATTCCCTTGAACACAGAAATTGTCCTTTTTTCATTCAAAGGGGTCTTCTCGTAGACAATTATTCAGTAAAAAGTGTCGATGGAGGTTGTTTGGAGCATCGACCGTGATCTTACCCTGGGGTACACTGCGCTGCATCTCCTCTCTGTGGGTAGTAAAAAAAAAAATCAGGGAAGCAGGGAAATGCTGATTCTGCTTATGAGGCGTTGTTACGACCCCCCGGGGGGGCAACCTGTACCTGTGCTCTTTAAATATTCAGCACGCCCAGTGATAGATCCCAGGTCTTCGTAATTAACAAACACCAAATTATTATGAAAGAAGCTTGAGAGCCCAACATTAGATAAAAGTGGCGGTCACTGCCATTCCGTCTGCACGTCCTTTACAAAGGAATTTCACAGGGAATTGCTTTTATAATGGCAGCAAAGAGAAAGGGGGATGGAGAGATAATTTATAATTTTTTTCGCCTTCTCCCCGAGGACGTTTCATTTCAGTTGATTAAGATGTGGGGACTCTTCCATCAGAGCGAAACTGAAGCCACCTCCCTCTAGCTTTTTACTGTAATTTTGTTCTCCGTTACGTGCTTTGTGGCCAACAGAGCGACCCCCCCCATTCCCCTTTCGTTTCATCCCTCCCCTCTAATTACCCAAATCACTCTACCTGTTTTTCCATACCCCTCTTTTATCTCAATCCCTTTCAATTTCATCCTCCCCTTTCCACTCTTTGTTTGGAAACCCGAGCCCTCTACCCTCCCCGTCCCAACCCCCACTTGTTTTCCATCACCATCATCCTAGGTTCCAACCCGCATCATTATTACAAGAGAGGAGAGATGTGTTCATGGGGAGGTAATTGCGGTGGCCTGTTCGCACTGCATGCCATGTCTCGTAACCCGAAACTTCTGGCTTTCAAAGGTAGCAAAACCACGTTGCTATTAGCGGATACATGTGTCTATAGAAGTGTCTTCTGGTGCACTCAGGGATTCTCTATACAGTAGATGGCTGAATGTTTGTGCTTGCTCACTCTTTCTTTTCTCGCCGCTCTCTCGTCTGCCGTGGAGGCATTGGTGGGTGAACGTGTGCATCTGAGCACTGGCAGCCTAATTGATGTTGGGCTGCTGAAAAACCGATATATTTTAATTACCGCACCTCCCCGAGAGCAGAATATTAGAGTAAATAAACAGTGCAAATCACATTACAAGCCACACAATCAGGCTGCAGGCCTTCATTGTGGCACTCCTTATGCCGGTCAGGCTGTATATCAATAACATTGATCTATCTTAGTGAGTTAGCGTGACACTAGGTGCTATCCACTAATACCAACCACTGTCAGCGAAAAACTTGATATCGCCAAAACAAAATACGTGTTTTCAACCGCAAAAGGGTCGTCTGGACGCAGGCTTTTCAAAGATCAGAGCCATCCCGACCATAGACTGTTTCAGATGCTACCATATGGCAAGTGGCTTCGTGTTGCGAGCTTGTATAAACTTGCACTTGTATACTTCATCATATTTTAAGTATGACAAAGTATATAGGGCTTAAGTGGGTAAATATTTAATAAGCAAAAACGACCAACATTTTGATGCTACTGCATCTTCATCAAACAGATGACTTTATATCACACAAAAACAGGACAGGTGGCACCAAGTAGGTATGAGTCAGGTCATCCCTGAATGTCTCTGCATGGAGCACAGGCCAATGCGGTTACTTTCCCTGGTTGTGGCATCCAGCAGTGATGGGGCTCAGACTGGGGGAAGCTTCCAGTGGCGCTGTTATATAAGCGGCCAGCATCAGGGCTCGGTGCGGAGGAAAGTCTGTATTAGCACAAAATAGAGTTGATGACTTGCATTTTCGTTTTCGCCAACGCAGAGCTTCAGCTTGTCCTCACTATCCTGACCTCCTCACTCAGACATGCAGTTAAAAGAAAATAACTAAACAAAACAATCTCCATTTCTATTCCTCTCCGAGCGGTCTACGACTAATCACTATATCTTTTACGGTTTGCCCGGTGCGGACACTCCTACCCACAATGCATTTCTGTCGTAAACATTTCCTAGCCAGTGTTCCCCAGCGTGTACTGGTGTGGGGTATGCGCAATTAGTTGGCGAACACAGAGGTCCAGAGGCTTTGATTATGCCGCTGTCAGTCAGAAAGGGTGTGTGTGTGTGTGTGTGTGTGTGAGTGTGTGGTTGTGTGGTTGGGTGGGGGAGACGTTTATTCTCCGGTGTGCTGAGATCTAGCCCTCCAGAGAGGGAAAGAACTGTCGGGTTCTTGCATCATACTGAATACCGTGAAGTTTATTTTTTTCTCCCCCTTTTTTTTGGGTCTTTTGCATTTGTTTTCTGCACACTGAAGTGAATTTAGTGTTTCAAACATCAAGTGTGTGTGTGTGTGTGTGTGTGTGTGTGTGTGTGTGTGTGTGTGTGTGTGTGTGTGTGTGTGTGTGTGTGTGTGTGTGTGTGTGTGTGTGTGTGTGTGTGTGTGAGCGTGTGCGTGTGTGTATATATATATATATATATGCGTGCCTGCCGTTTGTGTGTTTTTTTCCCTAAGCCCATGGGGACCGGTGAGCAGCAGGTGTTGCCACTCCTCTGAGTCTTTTCACCATAATGAGTTCCCAGTCCTCACAGCAGTCTTCTTCACTAGCAAACACGTAATGTTGGCAATCTTTGGCTTTCAAGTCTTGACTGTCATTCAGCCCTTGTATAAGCTTATGCAGCATTTGTAATGCATCCTGGCTGCTCAGTTTCCCTCTGTTGGGTATTCCTGAATGCCTTGGCATTCAACGTTACTGTATCTTCTTTTTTTTTGTTCTCCAGGCACATGTCTCAGGAGTACGGGATGGTATTTCTTCATTCAGTTGAGACATACCTACTGTAGTTTATGTAAGGTACAGTAGTACGTGCTAGCATTCTGATTGGTGTCACTGATGTAATGAGCAATGCTGACAGTATAGTGGCTTGCAAGTGGTTTTCCGGCGAGATGGATTGGCAGTGCAGAAGCTTTTCTCCGCCACACTTTGAAAAGTTTCTGATGACAAAAAAAGAAAGAAAGATAGAAAACATACAACTCTAAATGTCAACGAGTCCCTTTACGGCTGCCAAAATTGTTCCTGCGTTTGTAGCCGGTGTTCAAGTAAGACATACAGTAAGATGGGGAGGTAATGCAGCACATTATGCAGCTTTTTTATCAGTTTCCTGCTGTCTGGAAGTGTAGCCTACTGGATGTTCCTGTACAAAGACACTGGTAATATGGTACATCAAAGTACACATCCACTCCATGCTGACATATCTAACGTTGACATGTGCGCTATTAATATCCAGACGCTACTCTGTGAAGCTGGTATGTTGGATATAGGCTGCACTCATTGCTGTCCAACACAGGCAGCTCCTACCGTATGTGTGATGTGCTGCCACTGCAGGTGGAAAAAAAAATTGCCCCCCCACCCCCACTGCCAGCCCGGGACAGGTCGGAGGCTAGCTCTCCTCCCCATCTCGGCTTGGGCCAGAGGTGATCATGCCCCAGGTGTCTTCCCCTCCAGCAAACATAAAGAACCTCCTGGCTCTCTGAGACCGGCCCAGCAGGGATATATGTTTCCTTTTTTCTGTGTGTGTGCGTGTGTATACTGTAAGTGTGTGTGTGTGTGTGTGTGTGTGTGTGTGTGTGTGTGTGTGTGTGCTAGTCCAGTTCCTTTCCTCTTCATCAGAGCAGAAGAGCATCTCTGGCTTTTCCTCTTATCTGCCATTTCTCTTGCCTCGTGCTCTCCAAAGCGGTGACTGCCCGTCCCAACTGAGATCTCTATCAGCTGTGATTTATCCGATATGCAATATCCCTTCCCTCGCCCCCCCTTACTTTCTCCTCCACTTTTTTTTCTATTCTGCATGCTTTGCTCCTCCTCTTCCTCTTCCTCTTCCTCCTCCTCCTCCTGCTGTTCCTGTCTATTCTGGGTCCCTCAATCCTCCCACACTCTACCTCGCCATCGCCTCGTGTTTCCCCTGCCAGTGGCTCCACCTGTCTGTGTACTCTCTCTTCATTCCCTCCCTCCTCCTCCTCCTCCTCCTCCTCCTCCCTCTCTCAATCATCTGCTGTTCCTTCTATATATTTCTCGCTCATTGTTTCTCTCTCTCTCTCTCTCTCTCTCTCTCTCCCTCTCTCTTCCTATTAACTATCCTGCCTCTGCCCTCTTTTTTTTGGCAGAAATAGCCAGAAAGTACACACTGTGCAAGGAGAAACGAAAGACGAGTTAGAGTTTTTTTTTTCTTGCTTCCTTTATTATAAAAAAATAAAGGAAGGGGGGGTGGGAAGAGGGTTTGCCCTGGGTTAAGATGTAGCAGTAGAAGAAAGAGAAGTGGACAAAAGAAACAAAGAAGGAGGAACACGTGCGAGGAGACGACGAGAGAGGGGAAGGTCCCTCGTTAATTTAGCCAGCGACTGAATTATTCATAATCGTCGGCGACTCCTCCTGCCCCCCTGTGAGTCTGTGTATAATTTACAAGCGCGCGTGTGTTTGTGTGGGGAGGGGAGAGGGGGGTTGTGTATATGTATACGTGTGGTGATTGCACAAGCCACTACTTATGTGAAGAGTGTCTGCATGTGACAAGTGTTATGGAATTGAGAGCGAAACACAAACTCGCCCACGTCACTTTCTCGAGGACGGGGCTTTGCACAAGCTGTTGTTTACTGGACATATACACTGTCCTCAAATATGTCTTCCCTCGTGTGTGTGTGTGTGTGTGTGTGTGTGTGTGTGTGTGTGTGTGTGTGTGTGCGCGCGTGTGTGTGTCCACACAGCAAACACAACATGCTACCCCCTCCCTCCTTATTCCTCTCATCTCCCTCTCCTCCCACCCTCTCTCTTTCTCTCTCTCCTGAGCACTCGCCCGCCTCGATCACACACACACACACACAAACACACACTCTCTTTCCTCTCCTCCGCCTCTCTGCGCTCTTCTAAGAGACCATCTATCACAGTCTCCGGCTCGTGCATTCAAAGCAGCGCGAGTGCCGTAGACGCCTTCCCTGCTCGGCTTCATTCCTGCCTCAGATTTTTGGTGCTCTTTTTTTTTTCTCCCTCCTTCCTGCGCTCCAGTGCTGGAAGCTCTCTTGCGCGAGAGCGTGTGTGTGTGTGTGTGTGTGTGTGTG
Source organism: Gymnoscopelus microlampas (assembly GCF_963454915.1). NCBI lineage: Eukaryota > Metazoa > Chordata > Actinopteri > Myctophiformes > Myctophidae > Gymnoscopelus > Gymnoscopelus microlampas. The sequence goes on along the minus strand of NC_139956.1, from coordinate 30,583,905 downwards.
CGCGCGTAGGGGAGAGCGATAGAAAGAGACCGACCACTTGCAAAAACAGAAAAAAGAGAGAGAAGAGAGTGGGGGCAGAGCCGTGCCGCGTGCGAAAAGAAGGATGCGCTCGGTGCTGCAGCTTCTGATTCAATTAGCATGAATTTCACAGCAGCCGTAGTGGCAGCATCAGCATCAGCTTCGGCAGCAGCGGCAGGATCGTCGGACCTTCTGAGCCAGCCAGCGGCAGGAGTCTGTGTCGGAGCTCTGAGGACGAGAGGACCCGCGCCCGCCTCCAGCCTGTTCCCCGCCCAGTAAAAAAAAAAAGAAAGAAAAACTGCCGCCACCTGAAAGAGGACAAGAGGGAGACGGGGGTGATCTTAATTTGTCGGAGGAGAATCAGGGATAAAAAGGATCCAGGCTTGTTGTTTTTTTTCTTCCGTTGCAAGTGGGGAAGGAGAGAGAGGGGGGGGTTGATTGGAGGATTGGTGTGTTGAACTGGACTAGCCAACCCAAGGGGGAGGAGGGACAATCCATTACTTGGATGCTGGTTCAAAGCTTTGGTTCTTTCGGTTTCGGCCGTCCACGACGCCCTGCATGCCAGAACTGTTATTGATCCACTTGGTCGGGGCGTAGAGAGGAGAGGAATTTTGCGCTGCCGTGCTTGGAAATAGCCGTGCGTTTTGTTGTTTTTGTTTCTTCTTTTTTTCCGTCTTCTCCTTCCTTCGTTTTTTTCATTCTGTTTTCACTTGGTGCTCGTCTGTTCATCCCTTGTTTTCCCACTTTGCTGCAGACTGCGAGGCTCCCGGCTCCTCCAGGGATTTGAAGCCCTGGAAGCTGAGACGGGATCCAGCTGCACCTCCATCTCGGCACCGCTTCCTCTCCTCCTCCTCCTCCTCCTCCTCCTCTCTATCTCTCTCCCTCGCTTGCTCCCCTCCGCTTCTCTCCGACAAAAAATTGCCTCCTGTTCTCCGTTGAAGTTGTGTCCTGAGAGCCCTGGAGAGATGCTAGTGGATTCTGCCTCCATGATGGGGGTCTGGGTTATGGATTTAAAAAGCCTGTGAAGCTACCCCCCCGCCCCCTCCCAACCGCCGACCCGTCGACTCGAGAAGCGAGGAACTGTAGACAAGAAATACTGCGTTAATTATACCTTCAGTGGCCGAGATGGAGCTTTGCGTTTTGTAATCAGCGCTGTCCCGATTTATTGCTGACTGCTCATAGGCTGCCAGGGGTTATTTGTTTTGGGGTGTCAAGGAGGTTGCCTTATCAAACGTCGACATTAAGCTCGCGTGACAGGGTTTGGATGTCTTTTTTTTTTTCTCTGGGAGGGGTGATTGCCGTTTTGCCGTTCTCGAGGATTGTGTAAGGAAGCTTCTGGATATCGACGCCGGACTCAGAGGATTTTTGGGGTTCCTTTTTCGGAAGGATTTTGTATTTTTATTTTTCTATTTTTGCTGTTGGCCATAACGTCACCGTTTTTGTCTGCTGAACGTCTTTTTCGGGGATTTCCGAGAGAGGATCGTGCCTTTTTGGTTTTTCTTTCTCTCTTTTTCTTTTTCTTGTTTTTTCTGCCCTGGCTGATTTTTTTTATTTCTTTATACATTTTTCTCACTCTTTTCCTTCCCTGGGCTGGAACAAGGGGGACCATGGGCCCCGGATCTGTTTGAGATGTTCACTTCCTGTTTCTGTCGTTTGAGGGGGAGGGGCCTCCCCCTCCCTTTAGGCCCCGCCCCCGTCATGGAGGAGCGGGAGGTGGAGGTGGAAGCAGAGGTGGAGGTAGACGACGAGCTGCTGGCGACCAGGCAGCCGCAGGCCACGCCTGCGGTGTGGGCCAGCCCCGCCTACCTGTTCAGGCTGGTGCTGTCTTTGGCGCTGCTGGTGTTCCCCTGCCCAGCGGTGGCCGCTCGCGTCTCCTCCTCCCTCAGCACCACCCACCACGTCCACCATTTCCACAACAAGCACGGCACCGTGCCCATCGCCATCAACCGGATGCCCTTCCTCACCCGCGGGGGCCACGGTAAGGACGCCCTCCTCATCCTCATGGCTTCGTTAACCTCCGAGTCTACCCCCCCCCCCGCTCTCATGGGGTTTGGCAACCCGATGCATTGATTAACAAGTGCTATGCTCCCTGAGTGACATGAGCTTGTGCACTATGTGTGCGTTTGACTGAGAGAAATGACACAGGCTTAAGGGGTCAATGGGAGTCAATTATCTTGGGTTGATTTGTGCTGGCGAGGAGTTCAACACATGCGTATAGCAGGCAATTGGTTCATTCATCTATTGATTGTGGTCATCGCTGCAAAGTCCCAGCAAGGCCTGGCCTAAGACACCAACCTCATTGGCTCAGCTCCCCAGGGGCCCCAGCTGTCTTGATTCATGGCCTCCAGGAATGGCAGGAGGTTTTTTAACATCAGCCATTTTCTCCTCTGGGATTCCTCACTGTGTCCTGGGACTCCATAACTATAACATGTCTTGAATGGAGTTGCCACCTTGGTGCTACTGATGTTGGGGAGTGAGGCCAATTTAACCACTTAAACCCTATGCACGTATTGACCAGGTGTCCCTCGGGGGTCTATAATAGGCCCACTGCCCCCCCCATACCAAATCTCTTCGAAAATAGATCATCCACAACCTCACAACACATTGTGAGCTTGTAGATCAGCTATTATTTTTTAACTGAATGTTCGCGCCCGGAATAGGGGCACTAGGGCTCATGTGGTTAAACTCACATAATCACCGATACGTAGCATCAGTGTGACGATGCCCTTTGCTGGCCTTTTGAGATGCTAAAGCGGCCGTGCCGTCTGTCACGGTACACGGTGTACCTTGGCAATCGGCCGGCGATTGCTTGCTTGAGCATTGCTTATTGTGTCCTACATTCCATAGGCTGTGTACAGTGCTCAGCGCCGGGTGCTTTGGTGCGTCAGTTGCTGCACTGTTCGTAGCTAAGCTCTGCTGTCAGGGACGGAGCAAGGCTGACGATCACTTTGATGTCCCCCCCTTCCTCAGCTCTCTGACTGCATCTCTCTCTCTCTCTCTCTCTCTCTCTCTCTCTCTCTCTCTCTCCGCACTCCCTCCGTTTCTTTCCCCCCTCTTTCCCTCTCTCGGCATCTTACATCAGTGTGTCACTGTATTTATGAGGCAGTAGCGCCTTTCAATTGACACCATAGCGTGTTTTGACTGTTCATATCCTACCATCGCCGCCTCTCCCTCAGTCGCCTCTCTCTACCTGTAATGTATGTCAAACAAGCTGGTGTCAGGCGACCAGAGGAGCCGACGTCGGTTCGATTGGGTGCGCTGAGCCTCCATTGACGTTATCGGGCGTTCAGCCTCTAACCCGGTGCTCAGTACCGCATTGGATTTATTGCGATTCACATTCTCCTCTGCACCTCCTTGCGCTCGATACAAGCACCAAAGTCTGAGCGATGGAGAGAGAGATAGAGAGAGTACAACAGAGAGCGAGAGAGAGATAGAGAACCCTCATCAGTCTGGGGACATGGAGGAATGATGGCGATGTTTTGTAAATAGGAAATTGATGAATGGTGTTTTTGCGACACTCGCAAAAACATTTGTTGACCTGCAAATGCAAACAAATTCATTATGAGAGAGGAGCACTCAATAACACACACACACACACACACAAACATGCGCACGCGCGTACACACACAGACGGTGTGTGCACGTGATGCACACAGATACACACACAATGCACCTTCATTTTAGGTTCCAACTGGCAGTTCCGATGTGCGTCCTGCTCTCATCATTCTGTCTTCCTTCCTTCCTCTCTCTTTCTCTCCCTTCTCTTCCTCCAAGCTTGGATAATTGGATTGCACTTCTCTTGCATCTCGAGTTGCTAAGCTATTTAAATTTACATAATTAACATAAAAATGTTCTCGGGCCCTCTCTCTGTGGATTTGCGGCTGTCAGAAGATATTGGTCTGCTGGAGAAAATGGTTTTGGTTTTTAGTGTGTGTGTGTGTGTGCTGAAAGGGAACATGTAGATTATCATAGGAAGACGAATGCTTTTGAGCCGAGGCCAAGGGGTTATAGTGTATCCTCCAGACACGCCAGTGTTCTTTTGTGTTCTATCTTGTTCTGTTATGTCTCTCTATCTATAATGTATGCTAGATACAATTTAGACTAAAGCATTAACCACATAAACCTATGTACTTAGTTGACTTACAGTCCCTCTGGGCTAAATACTAGGCCCCCTCCTGTTTATTTTCTCTACACTAAATATTCACTGAACATAGCCTATCTACAACCTTGCAATACATCACGATACAATGTGTTGTGAGCTTGTAGATCTGCTATTTTCACCTTAATGTTTGATCCAGAATAGGGGTGCAAGAATTCATGTGTTTTTTTAAAAGTAGGCATCATGTAGTGGCAGTTAGTAATGCATGCCCACGGGGCAAACAACACTGTTGCCTATCACTGGGGCTTGTGTTGTTGTTTGTCTTGTAGCTCACCTCTCTGCATTTGCTAACATCAACTACAAGACAACGCGGGGTACATTAAACAGAGACGCGGTTCTCTCAGCTGGGAGTCAATTTCAATCAGCATCAGAAACACTTCCATCCCGGGCCTTGTCTAAAAGCAGCTCTCGTTGTATTGCTAACCCGAGTGAGTGACACAGCTTATTACAAGCTCTAATGCCCCACTTGGTGATAAGAAGCCACTTGCTTTCCCAGTTTATGTTCTGAAGAAGGCTTCTCGGCTGGTTATCGCTGCATGAGTCGCCCCCATGAGTCGGGAGCGCCAGCCGTCTCTGCCGCACGTCCGCACGTCCGCGCACGTCCCGCAGGCCTCACGTCCCTGCCCTGGCCAAAAGTCCTCCACCCGCCCGACCTTGCTCGCTGTGTGCTGAGGGAAGCGGCACTTGTGTGCCAGGCAAGATGGCACTTATCATCCACTATGCTGTCGGAGTGGCCCTGAACCCACCCTCGGGTGTTAGCATATCAGACGTGGCGCGACAGTGAGACTCCGGTACTCGAGCCTTATCTGCCCCACTCTTCTTGCAAAGTCATTATTCTGCCACGTCCGCTCCTGCAGGGCCACACGTCACGCA
>NC_139956.1:30496355-30576355 GCF_963454915.1 Gymnoscopelus microlampas | reverse complement strand
CAGACTGTGCAGTTAACAAATGAGCAGAGTTCTGAGGGATTGTAGATATTAAAATACATGTCTTTATTATGTTGCTTATAATGGCAGATTTAAAACTCTTCATAAAAATGTGACTGCATTTATGTGTTAGCGGCAGAAGAATAATTTTCATAAAACTGCAATTTTCATTGGCTCATAAAAGCTTCATTTTTTCACTTAATCAGTACGATTCTTTTATCGACATAGGTCCAAAGTTCATGTGTAGAAAGTATTGTGCACAGTGCTAAAAAATCCCAGGAGGAGATAGATTTTAACTGTTTTTCATATAATTCAAAATGGTGGGAGATCTAAAGGTCAGAGGTCATAGGTCAAAGTGACACATTTGACACATTATGAGGAGACGCATATTGTATTGAAGTTGTATTGCTGTTGGTCATACGATTCATGAGCTACTGTATGCCACCCTTTGGCCAATGGTTGTGATTTGCGTCGTCGTTTGGCATAGCCTTCTACCATACAGTATTGCCAAGTTTAGTAAAACATGACTGCACAGTTAAGCCAGAACTGCAAAAAGAGGCGGAAGAAGAAGAATAACTACAAAAGGGGACCACGGCACTACGTGCTTGGCCGCCTATTTACAACAAACCGCAGCCTACCTACTGCGACATTTCTTTTTCTAAATAAAATACCATTAATTCAATATTAACATTACTATTGAAGTAGCCTAATTCATTCAAGCTTGCTTGGGCCAGTCGGAGGTTGTTTCTGGGCTGGATGTGGCCCGCATGCCGCCATATGAACACACCTGTCATAGAGGCGTATCCCCTGCTGGCAGAATTCCAGGAATCATCTACAGTACATCACTCTCCTCTTTCCCCCTGTCCATCATTACTGGTTACCTAGGGAACCGTCCTTAGTTCAGCCTTAGGTAGGTGTGTGTGTGTGTGTGTGTGTGTGTGTGTGTGTGTGTGTGTGTGTGTGTGTGTGTGTGTGTGTGTGTGTGTGTGTGTGTGTGTGTGTGTGTGTGTGTGTGTGTGTGTGTGTGGGGAGAGAGAGAGAGATGAGATCAGCTGAGGGCAAGAAATGGCACGGTGACCTTGGCTCCCTACAGCTGTCACACAATTTAAGATAATGACAAGACCGTGACATATGGCTTCCTGTCAACCTGTGTGTGTGTGTGTGTGTGTGTGTGCACCATGTCAATATTATTCATCGAAAAACATGGGACAGTGTGACTGTGACTCACTCCCGGACTGATGCATTAGGAAGGAAAAAGCCATTTATGATGTGTTGTTGATGGATTATCGATTGATACTTTTTTAAATACTTTTGCTTTGCACCATCTGCGGCCACAGAGTGATATGCTTTTAAAAATGATTGATGGCTTTGGCAGAGTTTTGTGAGGAGACAATACTATACTGTAAACTGCACCTGCCCTGTTTATCCTTGACAGTCGCAGTGGATTCTTGTCCCTGAGCGATGTCACTTGTTGTCATGTACGGAGGATACAGACGGGGGGGACTATTGACCCGGGCGTTCTCGCTTGGATCGCCTCGGTTTACTGACAGTTTAGATGGTTAAATGTCTGAAAATACACATTAACATGAATCCAACATACACTGATGACAATGCTGTCAAACAAGTCTGTCAAGCTATCTATGCAATCTATGAAAAGGTTTAATCTGCATCATTTCATACAATGTAGTGGGGGGTCCGTGCGTCATCTCTTTGTTAGCTAAGGGGTCCTTGGCCTGGAAAACCTTGAAGATCCCTGGTGTAGAGAAAGAGAGAGAGAGGGATCTCACTCCTTCCTGCCCCTCTGGACATGTGTCCCCATGGTAACACACCCCCTAGTGCGCTTGAAGTCGCGTGCATAGTGGCTAGAGCCGGATGGTCACAAAGGGAAGGCCGCTCAGAGACATTGGCGAGCACACGCACACTTTTAACCTCACTGTAAACCCATTCCATAGACAATAGACTGGCCTTGTCAGTCCATCTGTTGTTGAGTTTGTTCCCTGAGGTTTATAATAAACGTTACTTAATGACAATATCAGAGACTCTTGCATGGGATTCCATCCCATCTCTTACAGTTCTCATTCTCACTGTCGTAATTTCTTGCCGCTTCTCTTCAACCCCCCCTTTCCCCTTTACCCCTGGGCTTTTCCATGCTTGCATTTTGGTATACACTCTTGATAAAACATTGCCTTAATCTCCCACAGTCCTCTTTTCTCTGCAGTTTATTTTTTAATTTACTTTTTTTTCCCTTCACGTCTGTTTCAGGGTGCAGGGCGATTCGAGTTGATTCGAGTGAAAAGCCGAGTCACAACCCTTCTCTTTCATAAAACGCTATTAGTATTCATGAACATCCCTCCTCCCCCTAAGCAAGTCCGACGAGACACGCAACCTAAAATGCACGCACACGCCACCGATGAGAAAGGGAGAGGAGGGCGCTTCTGGTGTTCTGGCCCGTCTAGATAAGCTCGTCGCCGTGACATTTCCTGTCCTTCCTTTAGCTCTCACCCCCGCCCATCCATCGCTTTTCACCCCTGAGCATTCATGCCTCTGTGAAAGGCGGACGCTCACACCAAGCGTGCCAGGGGCCACACGGCATACGGAAATGCTGCCCAGGCTAAAAAACAGAGCCAGTGTGTGTCATCGCCTTGAGCCATTTCACAATGATAGGAGTGTTGAATCCAATATGCTGCTGGAAATAGTTTTAAATGCACAACCACCCTCAATCTCACGCTCTGTACTTGGCTTTGAGCCCGCCCATTTTATGAGGATGTTTTATGAAGAGTATTTACTATGGCGCGGAGCACAGTGGCTCTCAAAGTGAGGTCTGGGGACGCCAAGGGGTCCTTGAGGGGGTTGCAGGAGGTCCTCAGCTAAAATTAGAACCAGTTTAACATCCTTTTTTATACTTTCAAAAATAGAAAAATAGCATATCTGCAAGCTCACAACACATTGTTTGCACCAACTATGGATGTCAGGTTGAAAGTGGTTAATTTCACAATTATTTAATTGGCTATAAGTTAACCCAATGAGAGAATGTACTGCATACGAATTACGTATTTGGATCATAGGTTTCACTCTCTCGCTCCAACCTACTAGACAGTTGTATAATGCTATACTAAATCAAGTCTAACAACACAAATCTTCTCTTATGAGGCTCCCTGGCACAAATCCTTTGAAACGGGGGTCCATGGCCAAATATGAGACAATTTGGGAGTCCTTGAAATGGACAATGCTTGAGAAGCGCTAATGTAGCATGGCACACACTCATGTCTCGTTCTACAGTACACTACAGTACACTATCAAATGCCAATGCGTAAATGTCTCCAACAGTGGACTCAGTATCCAGCTTTGTTTGTTTTTGTTTGTGCGTGCAAGCATACCAATGGGGAGAAACCTGTTGGCTGTTTTGTATCCCTGCCTGCGTGTTTGCAGTGGCCCTGACAGCTCAAGGCCCAGGGCTCCAAGTGGGCTCTGTGGACTTGTTTGTGTTTGTGCTCTTGTTTTGGCTGCACTCGCCCCGTGCAGAATGGCAGCCTGCTGCTTGTTACGGGAGTGGGAGGTCAGCGGAGCCGACACATATCCAGGCATCTCGCTGCAAAATGAGCAGCACTCAAAAGATGGCTGCCAAGAGCATGGTAGCTGACACAGCCATTACAGGGAAGAGGAGATCATGACTTGGTCTGGAGTGCTAGAAAGATCAGCGTGGAAAGAGAAAGATCTGTCAAGTTTTGGCGGCTGTAGAAACAGCAGGGTTAAATGGAGCGTTATACAGTACATTTTGACAGACTTTGGGGGGTGTTGGTTGAAAAACCAAATCATTTCACTTGCTCCTTTTGTAGTTTTTTTGCATTTCACCTTTTTGGCATTTGCTCTTCTGTGTCAAGAAACAAACATTCTCCTTTGTGTCAGAGTGGCCTCAGTTTATTCAGACCTCCGCCGCCGGGAGACGGAGTGTGTCATTAATGCACAGTGATGGATCCTTGTTAGCGTGAAATAAAGCCCAGCATACTCTTGACATATATCAGTACGCCGATCACCTCTGCAGTCTGCCCGCCAGCAGCCAGCTCGCTCGCAAGCACACGTCTCCCCGTGGCCGTCGTCCAAATTGATTTCCCCTGTCTTTCCAGTGTTGCATTCTGGGTCCGACACGAAATAAGGTGTCATACACGACCACGGGGACCAGATGAACGCGCGCCGCCAGAAACAGCCATTCGTAGCTTTTCCATTATAGCCGAGGAGCCGGCGAGAGGAGCGGAGATAGCACTCTGCCTGCCGGAGGTGGTGATGATCCTCCCTGCCTGCCGTTTGATTAATATCCCCGTGGCTCCGTTGGTCACGTCACTCGCTAACACATCAGGATGGGATTTTTTTTTTCTTTTCTTTTTCTTTTCAACCGTCCATCAGTTACATTCATTCAGGTGCGGTCATTCCACCGTGCACCTTTCACTTGCAACAGAAAGGAAAAGAATGATAGGCTATTGGGTCACCGGTGCAGTAAAGAACCTATAGTTACTACATGGACCCTAGCGTCCCTATTTTGGACATTCAGGGAAAGTAGCCCATCTACAGGCTCACAACACCTCGTGTTGGGCCGCGTGGTGAGCTTGTAGATCGGCTATTTTCAGCAAAGAGATTTGGTGTCGATGAAAAAATGGAGGGTACCAAGTATCGGTCCCTGGGGGACCCTGGTCAATGACGAGTAGAGTTTAAATGGTTAACAGAGTGCACAGCACTATGAATAGATCATAAGCATAATGACACCAAGTTAATGTAAAAACCTATTGTTTTGACCGACTCACCATTGATCACCACTGGGCCATTTCTTTAAATCATTTTCTGCCCTCTGAAGCAAATGGCATTCATTTCATATATATATATATATATATATATATATATATATATATATATATATATATATATATATACAGCCGCAGTGGCATTTCACACATAATGAAACATCACTTCTAGGAGATGGAGCCCGCCTGTGGATTCTCCTTAAACAAGGATGCCCTGCACTCATTAACAGCTGGCGCAGAGCTCAGGGGGGGAGGTGACATGGTTGCACTGCGGTGCGTGACAGGGGCCTCCCCTCCTCTCACCCCCCCCCCACACACACACCCCAGCATGAGCTCTGCCACAGCAGCAGCAGATGAAAGCGCTGCGGGTGCACCGGCGGCGTCTGCACCGTGGCGGCGGTGGCGTCGATCTGGCTTTTGTTAGAGCACCGTGGCGAAGGCGGCGGACGGGGGGCCGGAGCTTCAGAGGGGCACAGTGATGTAAAGCCCTCTTTAATTATTCAGCCGTCAGGTATTAAAGCGGGAGCCCCGGATTTGAGCTCTCTACTGGGACGCCTCGTCATTAATAAACAAAGTGGCTTGTATTATGCATGACTGGTGCTTTGAAAACCCCCCCCCCACATCCCCCAAAAGCTGAGAGGGTTCTTTAATGGAAGAGGAGGACACTTTCATCAGCTCTGCTACTATTCTTATCGTGCCCCCCACCCCAGCCACTTCCTCCCAGCTTTTGATTGCATTTTGTTGAGGAGTGTAGCTGTTTAGGAACCAAGAACAAGCTCACCGTTGGGTGAAACTAATATAGCCAATATTATCTCGACTCAATCTGACCACTATAGGAAAGCAACGCCGAGGGATGTTAGGCTGGATCAAGAATTGCACTTGGCATGGCAAGAAGACCCCATTTCATTTTGTGGCACTTCGATTCGGCACTCACTCCAACATGTCAACATTAACAGGTTGTTTACAGTGTAAACAACCTGTTAAACATTATTCCATGCAGGAGTTCCCAAAGTTTTCCATGCCAAGGAGCCAATTGGAACACCCAAATAGCCTCTGGCTATGGTGAAATGGCTTAAATAAGAAAGAATGAAAGAAAGAAAGAAAGAGAGGGCGCGGTGGCGCAGTCGCCTCACAGCTAGAAGGTCCTGGGTTATATTCCCGCCGGGGACGCTGTGGGTGCTAGGGGCGTGTCTTTTCCTCCGCGTCATCAGCGCCCATACCCTAGGTGGGGTTGGCGAAAGGGCCTACTCTGTGTGGAGTTTGCATGTTCTCCCCATGTCTCTCAGGGTAGTTAATACCCTCACAAAAACATGTTGTAATCCTGGTCGCTATAACGCCTCCCACATTACAGCTGGGGCGCCTGATGGAGGGGAAGGGAACTGGTTGGAATAACGTGTTCCTTCCACGCGCTACGTCCAACCCGGGAACCTCCCCCCTGTCAGATGACAAGAAGGTCAGTTGGCACTCTTGCATTGAAGGAGGCCTGAGCTCGGCCCTGGCCTCCCTAGGCTGGTGAGGGGAGTGTAGCGCCTAGGATCACTTAGAAAATTGGCACCGGGTGAAAAATGGGTTACAAAAATCGAAAATATATTTAAAAAAAAAAGAAAGAAAGAAAGATACTAATAATAGCGAAACGGGGGGTCGTATTCTGGCGGAGAACAGGATGTGTTACTCTCCTCTCATAGCATAAACAGTCTGGGCCACTAAGCATCCACAATATCATAGCTTAACAAGTTTAGCCCCCAACACCCACCCCTCTGTTCCCTCCACAGCACAAAAAAAAACCCAAAACACATTGACATCTTTGCATGGCTATGTTACTCCCACATATTCTGCTCTGATTTCCTTGACTGAGAGGCGGTGAGAGGCGGTGGGGATGTCAACAAGGGCTTCTTGTCAAGATTTGTTTATTCCGGGTGGTTGACAGAAACACCCACGGGATGGGGGCTATATTGACTGGGCTTGTTTTTCCTACTCACTGTATTTTTTTCTTCTTTTACTGCAGTCCTAGGGGAACGCCGGTTTTCTTGGCTTAATTATTCCTTGTAGCTGATACCGTAATGGCCGCCGTTGCACATTAGCTCTAAAAGAACGGCAAAGCGTGATCTTTTTTGCCGGGGGTGGAGGGGCTGGCTTATTATTCCAATCGATGCGTGATTCCAGGAATTGGAGCAGGCTGAGCTGCCTGCATTTTCCTTATGCATGCTTACTGTACAATATGCACGTGTATGGTCTCTTAACACACTCTCTCACACACACGCACGCACGCGCACGCACACACACACACAAAAAAGTGCACACATTTACAGAATCCGCAGACAGACAAAAGTAAAGGGAACATTAAAGACCTCAGCATATTTTCTGTCTGACACGTGTGTCAGAGGCTCCGACTGAGTGACAGATGGTGCATACATCGACCCCCCCCCCCCCCCCTGCCACCGCTACTAATGCGCCCGCAGGCCATCACCCATAGTCAACCATAATATCAGGCAGTGGTGGAAGAAGTACTCAAGAAGTACTCACATGTTTTACGTAAGTCAAAGTATTAATACCATACTGAAGAAATACTCTGTTACAAGTGAAAGTCCGGTGTTCAACATTTACATGACGTATTGGCATCAAAATATACTTAAAGCACCAAAAGTAAAAGTACTCATCATGCAGAATTTTATCATCATTTGATGCTAGACGATGTACAAGCTCGTAGCGCGGCTATTTTCAAATAGCTGAAGTGTTTAATGTATGTTTTGCAATTATCTCAATATACAAAGTAGTAAATACAGTTGTCAAATAGTGAAGTAAAAGTACAATATTTGCCTCTGAGATTTATTGGAGTAAAAGCAAAAGTAATGAAAATTTGAAATACTCCAGTGAAGTAAAAGTACCTAAAAATGTAATTAAGTACAGTACTTGAGTAAATGTACTTGGTTACTTTACACCACTGACATCAGGGAAAAGAAGAAGAAGAAGTGATATAAGGAAAGAGGGAGATTAATTGAGTGGGGAGAAAAGGGGGATCGTTCACAGCAGGAAGGGGGTAGAGGAAGGCTGGAGGGCAGAGAGAGAGAGAGGGGGGGGGGGGGGGGAGAGAAGGGTACAGGGAAGGATGAAGTCTCGCCACAGTGTGTTTGAGGCCTCTAACTCATCTCCTCGCACACAGAGTCTTGACACACTTAAATCTCCTCCCGGGGGCTTTGGGGAGTTGGGGTGTGTGCTGCAGAGATGAACCGAGGCACTACTGGAGCAGAACCAGAGATAGGCGCACCCCTCCCCCACCCCCCGACCACTGCGCTCCACACAGCACCCCCATCTTATCCCCAACCCATCAGTCATTTCGGCGAGGAAATAGGTTATTCAGGAGTCACCCAGGTGATTTCTCCCAGTCGAAGGCCTGACTGGACTCACGGTTCTGGGCCACGGAGCCCTAAAGCCTATCTGCCTTTTAGTTTGATGGTCGCATCTCGATTCTCCAGCGAACAGGTGAATACCCCGAGGCGGGAAACAAATTGTGCGTTGCATTGACTTTTCCCGCTTTTCATCAAGCCGCTGGCTCTTGAAGGCACGGCTGATGGAAATGGCCCTGACCCAAAAAAGAGAAAGACCCCAGATAATGCAAAAACCATTGACCGTTGTAGCTATTTGTCAGATGACTCACGACTATTCCATCTCGGTGTCGATGTTAGTTAGATGTAGCATTGTCTCCATCCATATAAACAGACCACTGGTTGCCGGTTTCAGAGTGTGCTTACAGTGCAATTTGCCTGTTATCCGATTCCATGCATCTCCCATTCGGGGTGCCGCGTGGGGCAGGGACGGAGGGAACCGGGTGTAGGTCAATATCTCCTCAGACAGAGTCAAGTGAAAGCGATAACTCGCAGAGGCTGTAAAGGAGATTGATGCAGCCGAGCTGTGTGCAGGCGGAGGGCCCCTTAATGGCAGAGGCACAGCGAAGGCCTGTCTGGCATCTTCCTGTACTTAAAGGACAGAGTCGTGGCTATAATCTGTCTGAGACGATAACTAATGTGGTTTTCCCTCTATCTGCCGGAGGATAAAACCAAAAGGCTTATCTCATGGCTTGTATGTAAGGAAAATCACTCCGTCGCCCATCTTCCGTAAAGAGCCTAACCTCCTCTTCGCCTTCCTCCACACGACAGCCCATGTCTCCTCATTGGACGGAGGATTATTGACCGCCAATGGCATGGTGCGCGCGTGGGCGGAGTTAAGAGGGTCTGACTGCATGCCAGAGAATGCAGGAAAACCAATAGTTTTCCCATTATCCTCCATTTTATGGATGAGCGCAACGTGTCGCTGAACGATGTAACACACAAAAAAACATGACATTTAATCTGCAAAATTATTTGTTTATGCTGGAGGACTGAGCGGCGCCTTGGCCCCCGTATCTGATTTCCCTCTTCCCCCTGCGCGTTAAATTGAAACTGACATCCAACGCCTCCTCTAAATACTGGAAATTCATGTTTAATTTGACTCTCCCAAGTAATTTGGGCTCCTCAGTGTTTTCAATTAAACTTTTGCATTTTGTGTCCAGAGAGCTCTTAGCACCCGGCTCTCTCGCTGCATATTCATGTCACGGTAATGAGAGGGCTAGCAAAAGCATACCATGTGCACCAGAGTGTCAACCTTTCAGCTTGATGTATGCTCATCCATCTGCACAGGTCAGGCTTAACCACAAATTGGGTTAGATTACCACCCGCTGTCATCATGAACCCAAAACCGATGGGGATGATGGATTATCTTACTTCTGGAGCATGTTGCATTATGCGGATTGTGTCATATGATACACTGGGGAAAATTGGCTTTTGAAATGATTGGATCTGAGTCTTACGTCCTTCTGTTGTCAACGTCACATTAAATACAAAAACCTAATGGCTAGTTGCATTTTTGAGATGCAGGTAAATTCACCTGGCACTTGAGGAATTAGACCCTGGGAGGGGGGGGGGGGGGGGGGGGGGGCTTGGGCTGGACATTTCTAGCTCAAGCTAAGATGGATGGCTGGAGTACAGCTAATTAAGGCTAGATCTTGGCACTGCCAAAGCGCTTTCCACCTGGCCTCCATTCGTCAGACGCCATCGGCCCTGTTTGACCTCGCCTTGTCCGTCGCCTCTGACTTGTCTGCATCTGTCTCTCGTTTGAAACATGGGCGGCCCGGGGTGGCTCCATATCGACTCTACGCCAATGATTTACCGCTGTTTTCTTAAACACCCTTTTCCTCAGTTTACCATGTCTCTCCTACATGATTAACATCTCTCCCTGTTCATTGTGCTGCCCACTCACCCCCCCCCCCCCTCCACACACACACACACACACACAGCGTGCGTGCACGCACAACCTCTTTTCAATAGTAGGGGACTAGGGGGAGATAGTGTGGTCTCGAGTAGCTGGCTGGAGTGATTTGTAGCCACCCTTGGTATCTCCACTCTGCACAGAAGCAGAGCCCCTGACGACGCTTGACTTTAAGCGTTCTCCCCTGTCGAGAGAGCGAGTGCTTCACTACCTGTCAGTCATCCGTCTTGCCCTGTCAACTCCCTCCCTCCCTCCCTTTCATATCCCATCCCTGTGGCTTCATCTTTACAGTGCGGAAAAGTGTAAAGCTCTGCAGATATCAATCATATCTCGCTCACAGGTGAAGCCACCGCACTGTCCCTATGCAACACTCTGGGGATCGAGAGGTCAGACCTGCGGGAGTGTAATAAATATATTTTGTCAGGGGGCTCTTTCTTTCTAGCCATGGGTGAAAACAATGGAATCCAGCTTTGCCTCCACAATGACCCACACATGCATGCACACAAAACTGTTCCCTTAGACTATACTAATTTATCACAGGTTGTTTCTTTTTTGTTGTTTTTTGGCACATATTTTATAGCCATTTTTAGCCTTTGACGTCGACAATGGGATGGATCAGATAAGCTTGAAAATTGTCAGTGATTCAACCTTGCTATTTTGGGAGACATGCAAATGAATCTGGCAACAGCTACTGTGATTCATTCAGCTGATGCATTGTAAGTATAATTGGTGCTGTGACCCTAAAAAAAAAGACCCTGCACCAACCACATCCACTCCTGCAAATAGCATCCAAAGTGTATTTTGATATGAGCACGGCCCCTTTTATGTTCCAATTTGTGTGTTAAAGCGTGAAGTGTGTGTGTACTGTACTGTACGTGTGTGTTTATCACATTTGGAAATTATACACCTTTCCAATGAAGTCCTCTTCTCGCCCACTCTCCACCAGTCAAAGTAATTACACGGTGTAAATTTAACTCGCACAATGTTTGTTCTGTAGTGTCACATCACTGCGGCAATTACCATTGCTGGAAATCATAAATGAGAATCCTGTTGTTATTGCATTTGCTTAGTTAAGTAATCCTGGCTTTCATGATGGCTCCAATGCAAAGCCTGTAATTCTGATGTCAATCAGATGTAAGAATGGAACCATTTTGAGTGAAAGGAACACCCGGGATGCTACAGTGTACTGTCAAATTAGGCATTGCACTGGGATGGGGGAAAAGGCAGAAATATGTGTGATGGCTACACAGTGATGGAAGAAGTACTCACATCCTTTTTTTACTGAAGCAAAAGTGTCAATGTAGAAACACTGTTACAAGTAAAAGTCCTGTAGTCAAGATGAATGGAGTAAAAGTGCAAAAGTATTGGCATTAAACTGTACTTAAAGTACCAAAAGTAAAACTACTTACTATGCAAAATGTCCCATTTCACAAGTTGTATTAACATTTATAAAAGTCTTTTGAAAATAGCAGAACGACAAGGTCACGACTACATACAATTGAAAATACTCCAGTAAAAATACCTCAGCACTTAAGTACTGCACTTTAGTAAATGTACTTTGTTACTTTTCACCACTGATGGCTACACAGTGATTGTGTACGTGTCCGCCGAGGCCAGATAGATGGAGGCGAGGGAAGGGAGGTGCAGCGGAACGAGGTAGCGCGCGATTGATGAATGCCGACGAGGCGAGCGAGCGAGCAGGTTGAGAGATGGAGAGGGTTATTTCTCTCCCTCGCTCCTTCTCGTCGGCGCCGGGAGGTGACCTCTAGCTCGGCGATATGAAGAGAATGTCACGCCACATTACCCCTCCCCTCGCCCCAGACACAGATGAAGTTTTATTTTTTGTGCCACGCCGCGGAGAGAAAACAATTCTTTCTCCCCCTCCTTGATTAATGCCCGCTACGTGGGCCGGGCGGTCCCCACACGGAGGCTGTTTATACAGTATCCGCACTCTCTCTCAGTGGCAGCGGTGGCCTAGTGGTTAGAGGGGCGGCCTTGATACCGGAAGGTCCCTAGTTCGATTCCCCAATTCATCACATCGATCATGAATCACCGCTGAATAGCCCTTGAGCAAGGCTTCCATGCAGGGTCCGGCTGGAAACAAGTTTCGTACTTAGTCCGACACCCTGGGTAAACAACAAACTTTGCTTTGCTCTCTCTCTCTCTCTCTCTCTCTCTCTCTCTCTCTCTCTCTCTCTCTCTCTCTCTCTCTCTCTCTCTCTCTCTCTCTCCTCTCTCTCTTTTTCTGTGGATCATGTATTAATCAGAAAGGTGCTAGCGTTGAAAAGGAGAATCCCCTCTCACCGGTCAAATACATTCCTGTCCATTGGGAGTCTTCTTTCTACAGCCATAAACATTGCACATGTGTTGTTATATTCCGTGTTTTTTCTTTTATATAGACTATAACGCTTGGCAGCTCCCCATAATAATAGTTGCTGGAAGTATAGGGTTCGTGGCACGTTTCGGGTTGGCGCCCAACCGTTTTTCATTAATATTCACTAAAGAATAAACGTGGACGTATTTAGATGGTACCTCACATTTTTGTCACCTTTTTTTGGCAAAGAAAATGTAATAATACTTTCTTGCAATGCATTCTTAACCACCTAAACCCTACTGTATATCTCTGCTGTCAAAAACACTTTTTAGCACTTTTTAATACTTTTCATTGGTTCAATATTTTTTTTACCAACACACAGACGTAAAGGGTGTTCAATAGCACTGATTTATCGAAAAAAATGCAAAAGCGGAAAAATGGAGTTAGCTGGTTCCTGCCGGACAGCAACGTTATAGTTCATTAACTACAATAAATGAAGGGGTCGTGCTATAGGGACACGAAATAAGAAACACTATACCTAGTCCACATAAAACCACAGTGCAGAAGCTTTTTTTAACCAGGTGACAGAAAAGCAAACAAAAATGGAGTGACATTGGCATACAAGTGGTAAGACCCAAGTACCAGTGTAGCAACCTGGTACTTGTATGCCTCAGGCCACAGGACTACAGCGTGCCTCCATGTGACCTTTACCATCGGGCGGCAGCGTTCCCATCGTGACAGTATCCGTGTCCGAGAGGTGCGACTCTACGCCCTGTGCGGGTGCCTGGTTAATACAAGACACCGTGGAAGCAAATGTCACCTCACTCGTCTGCTGGACCATATGCCAAGGCTAGCAAGATGGCAGCAAGGACACATGTACTACATACACTCTGTATGTGTCTGTGTGTGTGTGTGCGCGCGCACTACTGTCAGTGTGGTTAATTACCCAGAAAGGAGGCCACTATCCCCCACACACCACCACCACCTAACCAAGCCATCACTCTTTCTTTCTCTCTCTCTCTCTCTCTCTCTCTCTCTCTCTCTCTCTCTCTCTCTCTCTCTCTCTCTCTCTCTCTCTCTCTCTGTGTCTGTCTCTCTGACTCTCTCTCGCTGTCCACATAATTACCTGTCAGAGCGTGCCATCAGATAACAACGCTGACATTCCATTGGATAAAGGTCTCCCTCCGTTCTTAACCTTCAGCGGCATTCCGCTCGGATCGGCCGGCGGGGACGAGTCAAAATGCCATTGCTCCGGGTGACTTAAAGGGTGGGAGGGGAAAGGGCGCGAGCGCGGCGGGGCCAACTGACGGACGTGACAAGGCCATTGGCATGGCGGTGGCCGGGCATGTGTTGCTTCTCTGGAATTTAGTCAGAGTGAGTGAGTAACCCTGACCAACCACCAGCCATTCTAAAAGACACTCACACACCCACAGCGAGGCGCTGGGCGGCAGTTAATGGTAGCAGATGTCATTTCTGACACAATGTCCCTACAGAGAGTGCAGGCTGCCGGGAAGTTGTCACGGCCGACGACATGTGAAAGGACCTCGTGGGACAGCATGGGGGTTGGTGGGTGTGTGTGTGTGTGTGTGTGTGGGGACTTAAGTGCTGAGTCTGCCTACTCTTCTCTTCCTTATGCTAGGTACCAAGGGACTACAGGGGAGCAGGGGTTGGGAGGGTCTTTGTTATTCTAGCAATCTGTCCATCCTTCTCTGCCGGGAAGTGCAAAAAGGTCTCGGAGGCTAAGCAAACAACAGCGATGAAGATGCTCCGTGCCTCTCCCAGTGCGGGACAGAGCGCAGTCTGTTTGCGTTAAGGATGACAAGTGAGCCAGGGCTGGAAATAAACGGGTTGTTGGGTTGATGTGTGGGTGTTGCATGTTTTACCTGTATTCATGTGTGTTCTACTTGTGGTTATAATCTTCAATGTGAAATGGATTGCGTTGTAGAGCTCATTACCGAGTCATTCAACACGTCTTACCTTGTTCCCGCGCAGAAGTGTTTCTCTGCCACTGCAATTTGCATGCTTGTTATGGAGCGAAGATGGAAAGAAATTCATCATGCAGTGCACTGAGTAGGAGGGGTGTGTGCGCGTGTGTGTGTGTGTGTGCGTGCGTGCGTGCGTGCGTGCGTGCGTGTGTGTGCATAATGTGTGTGCACATGGGGAGTGCATGTGGGTGGTTGAATAGCTGGCACCCAGGCAGCTGCGAGAGTGACTTTGTCTTCCAACAAACAGCTCGCACGAAGGTGTGATTGGCAGGGAAATATCGACTCTGTTCTCTCTCTGTCTCCGTGCATCTGATTGGTATTAAACCCCAGTAGCTATTCAACTGAAAACACAGACTCAGTTTCGGGTGTGGGAAGGGATACGTTGTGATATTTTAATTTACTCAAATTTGCACGGGACTCTTTTAGGTTATAACTCTATTTAAAAAGTAACATGAAGGATTAATGTCTTGGAATCATGGCACTTTGACTCACTCTGGGCCCTATTTTGGGGAAACGGGTGAACCAGGGTGAAGTGCAGTCAGTGGGGTAGCGGGTGGAGTGTGGCTTTTACCAGATTGGAGAAGGGCGGAGGCGAGGTGGATTAGATTAGGATGAATATAACCTCATTCCCAGTTTTATCTCCATCTCATGGGGAAAATAACTGCCAAAAGTGTCTAACTAGAAGTACAATGTTGTGTCCAGTCTACCATAACTTCCTGTACTCCGGAAGTATAGTTATTGTCCAGCCGAGGATGAATATAATATCAGTGAGTCTATCCCTGCTGCAGGTGGATTCTGTAATCATGGCCATTCAAATGATCACTTTTCATTAACTTCAAGAGCAGTGCACTGTTGTGGTAATTTCCGCAGTGTAATGGAAGCCAAGCCTCGGAAACGTAATTTCTCCCAGGAGCAAACTGATGTCCTTGTGCAGGAGGCGCAGAGTCATCTAAAACAAATATACAGCACCTCAAACAGACCGCCAAGAGCAGATGGTATAAAACTGTCTTGGGAGGAAATAACAAACGCAATTAATATGTCTCACACTGGAAAGAAATGTAAATGTTAGGATCCAGCACAATTTACCCCGCAAACAGGAACTGTGCCAGTCAGTACTCTTACAGTGATGCAATGTCCTGCCATGGAACAGTAACTGAAATGAAAACGTCAACAAACGTGAGACCAATGTCAGAACTACAACTCCCAGTATCCCCAGCAAAACACATTTAGCCACGTAGCCACTAGAGCAGGGGTCTTCAACAGGGGGTCCGGGACCCCTAGGGCGTCCTCAGAGTACTGAGGACGCCCTACAGGGGGCCGCCAAATCTTTCAATGATAGGACGTTTTTTTTTACATTAACCACTAGGATCCCTATTCTGAGGGGAACATTAGCCTAAAATAGCAGATCTACAAGCTCACAATCAGCTTGTAGATCGGCTATTTTCGGCAAAGTGTTTTGGTGTCTGTGTGTGGGGTGCGGGGGGAGCAGACCAAGTACACATGTCCTAAGTATTGAGGGTTTAAGTGGTTAACTGTCTGAAAATACACATCAACATGAATCCAACACAACGCAAAAAGTCTATGAAGCTATCTATGAAATCTATGAAAAAGTAGTGGGGGGTCCCTGCTTCATCTCTCTCTCTGCAAAGGGGTCCTTGGCCTGAAAACGTTGAAGACCCCTGCCCTAGAGCACAAAGCATGCAAGCAGACAAATCAATAACGTCATATGGCATTGGTAAATGTTTGCCAAAACGATTAGCCCATCGGTCAGATCACTTCCAGAAGTAGATTTCCAGCAGTAATTTATCCACCTAAAAGGATAGCTTTCAGATTAAAGACTCTACGCTGTAACAGCCCCTGAGATAGCAGTACTGAGGCGAGGCTCGGAGGCACTCGACACCGTGTGCTGTTAATGAAAGCTTACAGCAGCCACAAGAGAGAGGAGGTGGCGGGGTGTGTGTGTGTGTGTGTGTGTGTGTGTGTGTGTGTGTGTGTGTGTGTGTGTGTGTGTGTGTGTGTGTGTGTGTGTGTGTGTGTGTGCGCAGAAAAGGTTGGGGACCACTTCTATATAGCCTTCCGTGTTAAGGCTGTGCTTTGTTTTGTGCACACATCCTGATAAAAAAAAAAGAAAATCTGTCCTTTAATTTTATGTTGGGGAATTATAATAAGACGTTATTGATTCGACCTCAAAGGCAAACGGGCGTGTTGAGGTGAAAGTCTTTGGCAGGCTAGATGAATAGCAACAGGAAAGGTTCACTGGCTTTAGCCAGAGGTGAGGAATAAACAGGTATCTGATTAACTTGGATCTCTCCCTCACACCGTGGCTCCCCTGGAAGCAGACTCTTTTGAAGGAGCACTTACTAAACATTGCCAGCCTGACCTCACAGCTAATTCATAGATGGAGTTACAAAAAAAAAAAATATCCACCTGAAAATATCGTATGAACCAAATGCAGTCTGGGGACTCAAAACTATGCATTTTGACATTAAACTAGCCTTAACCGGGAACACATCTACAATTGTATTCTAATTCCTAACAGTTTTCTGAAAAACATGTTGCTATATCAGTGATCAAACTTTTTCATGTCAAGGACCTCGCAAAATTATATGTCTAAAAATATCTCAAAATATTTAGTTCCAGGGACCCCCAGAAGCAAAGATTTGATTTACAAATGTTCGCTTCAAAAAAATATATATTCAAAGAGTTGCACAGATTTTCACTATTTTTCTAAACATTAGCAGATCTACAAGCTCATAGGGTGGCACTCGGTACCGCGCTATGAGCTTGTATATATGCTATTTTTGAGTAGCCAAAGTATAAAATAATGGTTATAGGTCAAATCTAAAATGAAATAGATGCGTTCCCGGATTGAATGGGTCAAGGTTTCAATGAAAGTAAAAAAATAAATAAAAAAAGGAATTGGCCTAACCTCTCAAAGTTATATTTAAATCCATTATTAAACACTAGAAGGTTGAGCCGACACGACCAGTATTTGATTCATACAAAATGCAAATCTTTTCAGAGCAATACTGTGAATTGTTTGTCAAAATGTTTTGAAAAAGTTATCTTCTTTGAAGGCTAGATGAATTGTTGCATGGATTAGTATGTGGGGAAGATGATTAGAAAGGTTTTTCTTTCTGAATTTCTTGAGGAATATTCAGGCATTATGCAACGACATGCAAACAAAACAACAGCCTAAGAACAGTATCAGACATTCTTCTCCGAGGACAAAACCTCTGAAGCTGTGAAAACAGTGCAGTGAAGCTAATCAAAGAGGCTGTTTTTGCGCTTGGCCTGCATAATGCAGTGGTTCTCAAATTGGGTCGTTGAGGGGTCCAGGGGGTCCCCACTCCCCAGCTAAATTAGTCTAACCACTTTAACCATACAGTGTGTTATGGTTTTACTCGGAAATAGCCGATCTGCAAGCTCACAATGTGTAGCAATGCGTTGCAAGCTTTTAGATCAGCTTTCTTTTATCATCTTATCATCATTTTATCATGTCTTGGTTCTTGGCATGAAAACGTTTGAGAACCGCTATGGCAGTTTGTAGCTAGAGAAAAAAAAAGCCATTCAAATCCGGCCCACCACGTTCATTTTTACAACTTAGGTCGCGTATGAGTGCCTTTGTCAGATCTATACTGGCAGTGAGATGCAGACATGTGCTTAGAGAAACAGTGGCTGTGTCCGTGTAAGAAGAGCAAGAAGGGAGTTGGCAATTGTGTTGAGAAAAGGAGAACGAAGACTTTGACAGCGGTAATGTAGCTACGCTGTTGGAGCTGCTGAAATTCTTTCATCATGGTGTCTTTTCCCCCCTTTGCATTAAGTGCTGACTACACTCTCCTACAAAGGTGTCCAGCAGTTTTTATTTCACCATGTCTTTAAATTGAAAAGTAATGACAGAGTTTTGATTTAATAACCATCATTTAATAATAACAAAAAATAATAACAACTAAAAACAAATAATATAACACACACTTGTTGTTGAGTTCATTTCAAGGCGAGCAGTGTGGCTAATGCTAACACTAAGTACACACAAAAAGAGCAGCCATTTTAGACCTCAGCGGATGGGCATTTTGGCAATAGCCACTGCTCAGGAGCTTGTGTACCGGGCAGGTGAGCATATTTCCCGTTTGTGTTTCCAGTGGAAACCCGCCGGCATGCCAGACTTCTACGACTACATGACAGAGGCCACTTTCACTGCGTTGCCCGCCAGCGGGTGGTTGCCAAGTCGACCGGGTCGATTGCCAGCGGCGCCTGGGCTGGACGCTTCCGTCAGAGCTTTCCAGGAACCAGGCGTCAGTCCAAACGACTGAAGCAACAGGTGTCTGGCTACAGGAGCCCATTGTAAATGGAATCTTTACCTATCGGCAGATATAAAGAGCGAATCGGCATTGTGGTCGGGAGGGAGGGTCAGTTTTGTAGAGGAATTTCACAAGTGTGTCATGTAGTCGCAACTCTTTTTTTTTCTCTACATTTTTATCCCACGATTTTGTAACCCTATTTTTAACACCCAGTGCCAATTGTCTATGTAATCCTGGGCACTACCTTCCCTCTGCCAACCTAGGGAGGCCAGGGCCGAGCTCATGCCTCCTTCAATGTATGAGAGCCAACTGACCTTCTTGTCACCTGACAGGGGGGAGTTTCCCTGGTTGGACGTAGAGCGTGGAAGGAACACGTTATTCCAACCAGTTCCCTTCCCCTCCATCAGGCGCCCCGGCTGGCCAGGGGGAGGCAGTATAGTGACCAGGATTACTGCATGTTTTTGTGAGGGTACCGACCCTAGGAGACACGGGGAGAACATGCAAACTCCACACAGAAAGGCCCTTTCGCCAACCCCACCTAGGGTATGGGCGCTGATGACGCGGAGGAGAGAACACGCCCCCAGCGCCCACAGCGTCCCCTGTGGGAATCGAACCCGGAACCTTCTAGCTGTGAGGCGACAGTGCTACCGACTGCGCCACCGTGCCCCCTCTGTAGTCGCAACTCTTAATTTATTATCGAGACCTAAACAGGCAATCAATATCAGATGTCTGTCCAGCAATGGAAAGGTTTTCCTTTGTATGTTTAGTATTTTCTTTGTCGAGGCCCTGTCTTTTCAAAGTCGGTCGCTTGGTTGTTTCAGGCCTCCAGGAAGAACAAGTCCACGCCCCCCCTCCACCCGGAATATTATTCAGTGGTAAAGCATCTTAGAATGCATAATCTGTAGACACCCCCCCCCCCTCCCCAACCCCCCAGCCATCTCCATTATAAGTGTTATCTCAGCAGTGCCAATTAAAAACTTCCCTCAACTCGCTTGCATCGCTGTGTTATGGAAAACATTAGGCTATACTGTATCTCTCGCTCCCACTTTCCCTGGCTCAATCATATTTTTCTCTTTTTTTCCAAAGCAAGAATGTTCTGTATTCCTTTTGAAGTGTAGAAAAAGAAAAAAAGAATTGTGCAACATAAAAGAGAGTATTGAATGGGAGAAGGTGATTAGGAACAGAGATGGAATGTGGAAGGCGGCAGAAGAGTGAAAGTAAAAAAAATGAGAATAAATAGAAATACTGCATTGTGGTTGTATGCCTCCGCCACCCATGTATATTCGTATGTCCAGACTCTGTCCAGAATATAAGTGTATGAAGACTTGAAGGAGCATGTTTATGAGGTCAGGTCACAATGACCATGACCTTTGTTTGACCTTTGACCCCCTACTTCTAAACAGTTCATCCATGAGTTCAAGTTAGACATTTCTGCAAAATGTCATGAAAATCCCTCTAGGCATTTCTGGGACAGATGGAAGTCCCAGACAATCCGAAAACGTAATGCCTCTGGCACGGCTGCCCGCGTCAAGATAAATAAATAAAGATGTTACCGTTTACACTCCTTGAAGTGTAAACTTGAGCCACAGTTAAACCCTGTGGAACGAACTGGGATTTGGTGCTCGGGGTTAGGCGTCGACACCTGGTCGCCAGGAATTGAAACTGCAATCATCTGCCTGAAGAGGTCTAGAAATCCCCCCTGTAGTCTGTTGGAGCACCTGGGTCTCTCCTCTGTGCCAGCTTCTTCCACCCTCCACCTCCTCCACCTCTCTCTCTCTCTCTCTTTCTCTCTCTCCTTCTCTCACTCTCCATCTCCTCCCCTCTTGTCAGTTTGTTGCAGAGCTGTTAGGCCAGAACTGCGGTCAGAGCAGCTGTCACAGACACCGCGGACACTCTTAATTGGCTCCCACGGGACAGGTCCCTTGCTAGGGAGTGGATCTGGTGAGGAGGGCCCTGACTGTGAAGGCATGCTGAACCGAAACGCTGCCCCCCAACTTGGGACGCTTCATCCAGGCTCAAAGCAATGAAATCCAGGCCCAGTAGCAGCAGCACCAGTCCCTGTGGACTGCATCCCTAGGCTTTGTACTATACACAGTGGTATAAAAAATAAAAATAAATCTGTCATGGTTCTGACAGGCCTGCTTGTTAGCACACAGTAAGATGCTATTATGACCCTGCTTCATAGATTTAACTGCGCAGTATGTCCAAAATGCTTACTCCAAACGGAAATTGGACTAAAAGTAATTCACTAAAAATAGGTGACATATACAGTGACATAATAAGGCCAATACTGTACAAAATGCATCACAGGGCAAAATAGCACACTTTGGGAATTGGAGTGAGAGGGGAGTGATCGCCATGGTTATTCCACTAATGACACACTTACGCCGATGATGTTTTGCTCTTCACCAATATGAAAACTCATACTATATGATTGTTTTGTCTTTTTTTTTTTTACTTTTACTTTTGAAAGGTGTGCACACTTAACAGGTGACATGCAGTATATTGTTGCTGTTCATTTTTTTCATAAATAATGCCCTATTTGATTCTTATTTTTGCATAAAGATCTTCGCCTATGCCTTGCCCAAAATATAGACGCCAGGTTAAAAGTGGTTAAGTCTGTCTATGGGTTTTATTCGTAAATATGTATCCAATGAAAAGTATTAACAAGAGGCAGGTGACTAAATAATAACTACATCTCTGCAGCGCGCCACTACAACTAGCCCTTCTTTCTTTGTGTTTACATCTCGGCTTGCATCCTTCCGCCCCAAGATCTCTCTCTCTCTCTCTCTCTCTCTCTCTCTCTCTCTCTCTCTCTCTCTCTCTCTCTCTCTCGGCGAAGCAGAAGGATGCATCAATAAATCTGCCTTCCTTCGCTCCCCCACTCCCTCATTCTTATTCTTCCGCTCTGCCTCACGGCCTGTGCTCCGATCCACATGCCTCCCTCTATCCTCATATTCCCTCTCTCGCTCCCTCCACACACCCCCCCCCCCCCCCACACCCCACCCCCAATCTTCCTCATTCTCCTCATTCCCTCAGAACAGTCTCTCCTCCACCATCCTCCCACCATCCTCCTTTCATCCGCTCTGTCTCTGTCACCCTTTTCTCCCCTCCGTCCGTTTCTCTCGCTCCCTCTCTTCTGCCAGAACAGGGAGTACAAAGCTTTGCACGTATCTGTTTCTTTCTCTTTTTTGTTGTTGCTGCGAACTCCTCATTAAAGCTGATGTGATTCCAGCACTCATGCTCGCTTTCTCTCTCTCTCTCTCTCTCTCTCTCTCTCTCTCTCTCTGTAAGAACCATACAGGGGGATTAGATGCAGGAAGTATACGAGAGATTATGATGGGAGTCATAACTTTAGTTCCAAAGAGTTTCTGCCAATCTGTTTAATCGCTGCAATCCCTGATCAAGTTGCCGTTTTGGCAGGCAGGCTTTTTGCGTTGTGTTTTAACAGCAAAAATTGCTTTATTTTTCCTGTTTCCCTTTGCACTTGCATGCACAGATGCTCTGATGTTGACTCATCTTTGTGACAACTGATGCCGTCACCGCTAATGGGAGGAGTCGACAGTCGCCCACAGCTGTGGCATGTCAGGGAAACGATACATGAACGGGGAGAAAGCGCATTATTCAAGCTGTCCAACAACAGCAGGGCAAATTAAAGCTGCAATCCAGGGCTCATTTTCTCGAATGAAATGTTATTTTAACCCAGCAAGACCGGGAACGAATCTGTGTCATTTTAAGATTTCTTTGGCTATTAAAAAATTGCAGATATACAGGCTCATAGCTTGTAGATTTGTGTAGATTATTGTAAGAATTTGTGCAAATCTTTGAATATAAATGTTTTCAAGCAAACATGTGTAACTCAAATCTTTGCTTCTGGGGGTCCCTGGAACAAAACAAACAAAATGTTCGCTTTAAAAAATATATATTGAAAGATTTGTACAAATTTTCACGATTTTTATAGCCAAAGAAATTAAAAAAATGACACAGATGCGTTCCCGGTCACCTGGGTTAACCAGTTTGTATGGTTGCGACCGTAGGTCGCACTTACTACAGAAAGCTGCTCCAGGTGTCCGTCCGTCACTCCGTCACTCCGTCACACACGTCACACTTTTGCCCTGCTCATATCTCCGCACCCATTGCCCCGATCCATGCCACATTTTGCACACACACTCCTTACCTGCCAAACTACACCCTCCAAGGACCCCCGGAGCTCCAGGGACCCCCAGCTGCCTCGGGGACCCCCAAGTGCAAAAAATGAGCACATGTGGACAAATTACCAAATGACCACCCCAACGGGGCTGCTCACGGGGCATTCCCGGGGACCACCCACTCCTGGTGCTCCAGAACGGATGCAAAAGTGGTGGCGCCCCCAGTGGAGGACCCCCTGCCACTGCAGCTCACATAAAATGCCGTAACTCGGGGGCTTGCCCCCCACAAACAATCCCTCCTTTCCCCTATAAACACACTCTCTCTCCCACACCACACACACACACACACCAACAGCTCTTGCCTGCACACCTTTGCTTTTGGTCACAGCTAACCCCACATTTAGACCACCAAACAAAACTATCCATTGCCCACACAACTAGGAACCAATCGCCGTTACAGCCCTCTTCTGTATACATGTGACCTACGGTCGCTTATCTCCCGATTAGGGAGTCTTACTGGTAGACTATGGTATTACAATATATCTTGCACATCTGCAGTGGTTTTGGAGATGGTCTCCCCTAACTTTGCATTGAGATATTTAGACCTTAGGACACTATCAACTCAAGCAGGGATTCCCTCTTGGCTGAGCCTTAGATGTTTGGTTTTCCACACAGGAGACTGTCTACAGTACATCAGGGCAGGCTTTATTAGCTCAACGGTAAAAAAAGAATTCAGAACTTGCGCAGGAAACCAGGTTCAAATCCGGGGAAGAAGAGGAAAGTTACATAGTGCTGCTTTAACTAAGGATTAACATGCATTTTATGCTTTATGGCTTTCAAAATAGCAGCGGAAGACAGAATGAATGTATTTGATCTTCACACAGTGTGATGTTTTCCCTAACCCCTGGTTGCCTGGTATTTTCCACTGATTTCTTAATTAAAGCGGTGCGGGGGGAGGGGGAGAATGATTGACCTTTCAGCTCAATTTGTTTCTCGTCGTTTGGCGGATGGAGTCGCTTGTTTCCCTTTCCTCTGTGAGTAGCCAAGCGAAGAGAGGGCTTGCCCCTCTGGGGAATCCCGGAGCCTGGGTTGTACACAGTCACCAGGCCCGGCTGTCTGCACGTGCCAAGTGCACTGCAAATGCACTACCCTTCGCTGCATGCTCTGTAATGCACTCTACTAGAGGTGCGGGTCGCTGCGCGACCCTTCCGTCTAGCCGCTGGCGCGGGGCTCTCGTCTAGTAGCCTGTAGACGTTCGTTGCAACAGCGGTGCGGAGGCGAAAACGAAAGCGCAACGTACCGTTGTCTTGACGGAGAGAGCATGGTCGAGTGACCATCAGTTTGTATTGAGAGGGAGAACGGAGAGAGCATGGTCGAGTGACCATCAGTTTGTATTGAGAGAGAGAGCATGAGGACCCGTATGAACCACGCAGACCCACAAACACACAGCCATGCATGCGTGCGACTCTCTATTGTATATTAGGATGCATGCATGCACACACACACACACACACACACACACACACACACACACACACACACACACACACACACACTATGTGACGCATTGTGAGCTTGAAATTGAAAAATGAATGACCAGAGAGCGGGAGATATCAAAATCAGAAGCAGGGATTTTTATTCCCCATCCCCCCGATCGAACCATACTCGCACGCACGCACTCAGGCACGCACGCAAGAATACAGGCACACCTGCAGCGCACCTGCTCCCAACTACCGGCCCACAAACACCTGCATGTGTATATGACCACTAATGCCAGACATGCATGCAGACAGACAGACACCTGCTGCAGGAATAGAGGTTAAATCATATGATTATTGACTCTTACACGAAAACAAAGGGAAAGGGACGGTAGCGCAGGAGCAGGTCAAACAACCTCCAGCCTCACTTGACTGTTGTTGATGGCCAATGAACAGGCAATGCTTAGAAAATATACAGCTGAATCCCACAAGGGCTTATGGCTGCAGCACCTATGCCAATCACTGTACAACTTTGCCTACCCCACCCCCTTACCACGCCTGGTTCTACCCTACGGCCTCACCGTGTAAAGGTTGGGACCTTTGGCGAGGATCGAAGGCCACCATTGGGACAGATGAGTTTTGAGTTAACCACTTAAAAGGGCAAAAATCTATTTTTTTAATCGCCGAAACTAGCAAATCTACATGATCACATTGTGTTGCCTTGCGAGCTTGTTTGTCTACTATGTTTGCTACAGTAAATGTTCGCCGGTTTTAAAGAAACTGGGAGGGGAGGTGGAGAGAACACGGGAGCAGGGGGGGGGGGGGGGGGGGGGGGGCGGGGTACGAGAGGCTCAACTAGGACAGGAACAGTAGTGCTGATTAGTAGGCAGAGGATCCAGGAGAAATGGGAGAATAACCTATTTAGAAGCAAGTGAATGGAGCAGGCTGGGATGAGTGCAACAGCAGTAGGAAGCATAGGCAGCACTGCTTGTATGCCAGAGATCTCAGGAGGAAAGGGGCTTACAATGCACACAGTCCAACCCACGTCCACATCTTCTCGGCTCTCCTATCCGGAGAAAGTTCGGAGAGGATGAAAGTAAAACGTAGACCTACTGCCACCCAATTATTTTGCCTTCTGAACGTCAGACCCCGCCCACTTAATAATCTGCTCAATGAATCTGCTGTTCCGTCAGTCGCTGCTTCCACTGCTGGCAGAATGAAGGCTTTAGCCGAATGAGGAAATACAAATAAATCCCACCCACCTTGAACGACTTCTGACTAATCACACTGTCCGAACTTTCTTCGGATAGTCAGACCACTTCGGATAGTCAGACCATCTCCGAGGTGCACGTGTGTCCGAACTCAGTTCGTATTTCTGAAGTTCTGAATGACGTCATTTTGTAAGTAATGCCAGGCGGAGTATGTACTGGACTGAATAAGGGTGGAATTGCGAACACGGGTCAAAAAGTGTAGAGAAAGTTGCATAGAAAGTGGGAAAGTCAGAGAAAATGAAGTTGAGGCTCAGGCCAGTTTGGAGAGGATAGGTCCGGGGGGGGGGCGGGGGGGCTTAAATGGGCGCCACAAGCTGGGTGTCTCCTGCTGACTGAAATGGAGAGCGACGGGGGTTCTGGATTGAATGGCACATTGAGCACCATTAGACAGATGAGAGCGTGATGGGAAGGGACGCGTCGGCCTGACATAGGTCAAAGTGTGCGAGATGAAAGCGGTGGGCGGACCCACGGCGTGTGTGATCTGAAAAGCGAAAAGGCTACTTTGAAGTGGGGCCGCAGCGAATGAACGAGGGGGCCCGTTCCGCTCTGAAGTCAACAGCCCGATGCCTGGAGTGCGAAACCCTAACGAGACGTGGGTTCACCAGCCTCCTCCAAACGATCGCTCCAAGAACCTTTCAGGGGTTGTGAACGCCTTTGATGAGCTATGGGATGTGTCAGAGGCTTACAGCTGCGGGAGACACAAACATATCTGCATGATGCATAATTGATGCCTTGTGGCCACTAATGCATCCTGCAGTCAGGCCCGCTTTCACTGGTTATTGGCTCGCTGCTGCACACAGTCAGTTATGCTTGGCAGGGATTCTATCACGTGTCAACTTTGGGCGTCAGTAGTTCGCCGTAAGGACCCGATACCGCTGCGGGGGCAATCAAAGATGAAACGGCTGTCATCACAGGTGCCATTGAAAATGACACACTTTTGCATTCATCTGTTTCGGTGTTGTTCTCAAAGATTTTCCTATCATGTCGAGGACCCCAAATTGATTCGTATTGATTTGGACCCCCAAAAGAGAAGAATTGTGGTGTTAGATTTGATTTAGTACAGATTTCTACAACTGTCTATATATACTGCTGTTTGGAAGATAACCCTGGAGAGTAAAACCTATATGTCATCCTTATGCATTCTCTCACTAACTTATAGCCAGAGAAATAATGGTGAAATTAAACTGTTCCTATAAAAAATGAGATAAAATATTGGAGATCCATGGGCACTCGAGGTTAAAATAGCAAACAGCCTTTATGTAATACAACGCCAACATGTTTCAACCTGAACCTGAAAAATGTTTACGTTGTCCTGGAATCACTAGGGATATCCCCCCGATTGATGTTATCCTACTTACAGTGCACGGCTAGAGGACCTGGACTGAAAAGGCGAGGTATACTGTAGCACTTATTACATTCTACAGTATGCATCAGCGGCTTCGGGACAACGGAAACTGAGTGCCATATTAACTCGGCCTCTAAATAGGACCTTATGAATAAGCAGTTATAACTGTATGAGGCAGAGAAGGGAGCAAACAGAGATAGAGAGAGAGAGAAAGGAGTGCAAAGTACCTGCTGTGTCATTAAAAAGACATAAGCAGGAGAGATGGAGCGCGTTGTCCTCCTGACAGTACAGAACCCTTCCCCGGAGACCGCCCCCTGTTGCAGAGGAGTGCATACATTAGCCGCTCTGCACCGGCCAGGATTGGAAAACAATGGCAGGGAGAGAGAGATGGGGACGAAGAGACAGAGAGAGAGAGAGATACAACCAGTGTGGCGAATAAGGCACAGAAACCACACAAGGGGAGGGATGACGCAGTCTGCAGTCTCTACACAATGACAGATCGGGAGAACCATTCGAACACCTCATCACACTAATGAAACCCCGTGTCATCCGTCTCCCCTCTCTCGCAGACACGTTGTACATGCACCCCGACACCCTCCCACCCTTCCACCCGCCCCCCGCCAAAACACACGTCCCCTCACCTGGGGCCTTTGAGAGGTGTCGTCGCACGGCCCCCGCAAAGCCGCGGCGAGATGGATCGTCGGAGCCGAGGCCCCTCAGATGTTTCTATCCACGCCGCTCACCTCTCTCTCTCTATAGAAGCTAATGGATTCCCCCCGCAGCACATCTTTATTGTCTAATGCACAATCACGTCGCCGATGTTTTATGAGCTCGTCCCGGCGAGCAGACAGAGAAGAAAGTAATGCCGCAGCTGATCGATGGTTCACCCCTTGATGGATTTAACCATATAGAGCAGCAGTTGGGTGGGCTGTGGGGGCAGGGGGTGGGGGGGGGGGCAGTTGTAGAAGAGAGCCGCACTGCACGGGAAAAGCTACATTAGACGCCTAATGCTTTTTTTGCTAGATAGGCGACTGGGGTTAATGCATAGTACATGGACTATTATATCATGTCGTCAGTGAATTATGAATCTGAAGATGTGGAGGAGATAGCAGAGCTGCTGCAGTCGGAGCGGATTGCATACTTGAATGGAGTCAAACAGAAATGGGGCCCCTGGCTTCTGGTTAAATTAGACAAAGTTATTCCTGAGTCTGGCGGATGTACTTTCTGGGGCAGGTGTTTTATGTGCGGGTTATTCCCCGAGGTGCAGCACTGTATCTCACACAAAATTTCCCATTTTAATTCTCTGTATTTTTCTGCGGGGAATCGTGGGTGCTAAAGACATAGTTATCTCGTTGATATATCCTGAACAATATCTATGCCTAATATTGGAGTAAGACCGAGAGGGAGGGAGGGCTCTGTGACCATTAGCAAAGATCCACAATTTAATTACCTTAGCGTCTGTTGCCTCGCATTGTGTTGATAGTGAGAGACAGCGTTACTTATTACCATATAACTCAGACCGTGATGTCTTCATGAGCCTTATTCCAAAGATGATTCTGCTCATTATTATGGCACCATGTTCTAAAGCCCAGTTTGTTTCAACTGCGATGCCGGCAGGTGAAACCTTGGCCCTCAGATACAAAGAGCAACGTCGTATTGCTTTCAAAACAAAGGGACAGTCACTCGCTCATTTGCAAGTAACGGATCTGTATTGGTCGTGTTGTGCCAAGTGCTTCCTGGCTTGGCTTGGCATGGCTTGGCTTTGCAGTTGGCATGGCTTGGCTTTGCAGTTGGCACACGTACAGTATGTAGGAAGACATGGCAGGTAACACTTCAGCCATGTCACAAATAGAGAGCGCAGAAGCAGAAATGTATAATGGATATATAATGGAATATTTACAGTATAATGTATGCACACACACACACACACACACACACACACACACACACGCACACGCACACACACACACACACACACACACACACACACACACACACACACACACACACACGTCGATTTGTTTGCAAGTGTGCCTTCGCGTGTTTACGATGGGTTCCATTTGCATTCCTGCATGCATTATGTGCATATTTATCATAAGCTGCAGCTTGTAGTTGTATACATCCATAAATGTCTGTGTGTGTGTGTGTGTGTGTGTGTGTGTGTGTGTGTGTGTGTGTGTGTGTGTGTGTGTGTGTGTGGTGTGTGTGTGTGAGTGAGCGCATATTCTGTTCCAAGGATAAGCATACACACATTTTGTGTGTTCGAACAAACATGCACATTCAGGCGCATGCACGGAACCACACCCTCGCTGGCCCAGTGGACCCATCGCCCTTGTTTACCACTCTCTCCATCATTCTGACAGCTCCTCTGCTCTCTCTCTCTCTCTCCTCCTTCCTCTCTGCTCTGTCTCCTCTCTCGCTCTCTCTCTCTCTCTCTCTCTCTCTCTCTCTCTCTCTCTCTCTCTCTCTCTCTCTCTCTCTCTCTCTCCCTAGCTCCCTCCATCCCCCTAGCTCCCTCCATCCCTTCCATTAGCCTCTCATCCAAGGTGTTAAAATCTCTGTTAATTAGTTTGTTGCCAGGAATAGATTCCTTTTTATTTCACTTTTTGAGAAAAAAAGAAAAAAACAGCTATGGCTAGGAAAGGAGTTATTATCTGTCCAGAAATCATGTCTGAGTTCGGATGCCTCGTTTCCAGACCTCGTCTAGCCACATACCTGAGTATGTGCCAAACCGTGAGATGCATGCCACCCTAGAAAGGGCATCTGCCATTGTTGTGAACACGCGCAAACAAAGCCTTCCCCGCAGCCAATGTGATATTGTAATGTCAAACCAGAGACACGTCCCCAGGCAGGGCCCACACAAAGATGGCACCATTGTGGTATTTTAAGAAAACACAACCTTTTTACTTATTTTGTGGTTTTTTATTGTACTATAATTTTTCTTTTTAATGTTTACATAATCATGTTTCACCTCTGTTTTATGGACTGGTTGGTAGACGTCAGAGCTCTTGTAGAGCAACTACACGAGCATCAACAAATGTGACTGTTTTGTTCCCATGAGCAAGAACACATTCGGACACTGTGCCTTCCCAGTAAAGGGGGCAAACCTTTGGGACTCTTTGCCTACGGTTCTAAAACTAGAGCACTTTTTTTTTACTTTGAAAAAAACTCTGGCACTGGGACAACATAGCCAGAAATGATTCTGGCAATTCTGGCACTCAATGAGTTCACACAGAACTTAAATTATGGATAAAATCAAATCTCTGTCACCTGTATAGTTATTGACTGGTTATCTGAATGATTATGTCTACTCTTGTTTCTTTGGTCTGCTATTGATGATGTTAATTATTAGTATTATTAGTATATATTCTTTTTGCACTTGATTGGGTTTTAGACTAGTGTTACTCTATTTTAGAAAACCCTCATGTGGACAGGTGTTGAAAACTAACACTCGTGCTATATACACTTTAAACAATGCATCTGGTTCGTCCAATACGATTGTGATGTCCATGTCAAATAAAAATAACATAACATAACATAACATAACATAAAGGTGCCTGAAGCCCTCAGAATCACAGGTCTTTAGGACCATGCTTCAATACATGTTGTTGTCTATTCACATCATTGTCCGTGTATCGAATAGACTTTAAAGTATTTAAAATATTACTGAACTTACCTGGGGGTAAAACAAATATTCGCTACTCGCGGGACTATTTTCAGCTGGACTTTTCTAATCAATCTGCATATTTAAATGCATTAAGACCAAGAAAAGACAGGAAAGAACTGCCTAATGAAATATTAGAAAGTATCTGCAAGTTGATCTTCATACTGTACTAGAATGAATTATACATTAGACATTTTCAAAGGTTTTTTTATGCATCTTGAACTTGTGGAATGGGACATCCTGCACAATGAGTCCTTTTACTTTTGGTACTTGGTAACATTTTGATGCCGATACTTTTGTACTTTTGCTCAAGTACATTTGGAATACAGGACTTCTACTTGTAACAGAGTATTACCTACATTGCAGTATTGATATTTGTACCTAAGTAAAACATGTGAGTACTTCTTCCATCACTGCAGACATACCACGGTATATGCCTAGAGAAACCGGTCGCCATGTAATGCCGAACGTCATGCACGGTGAGTCATAATCAATAAGCTAAACACCCCAGAACACTGATATTGTCCTTTAACTCAGCCAATCCGCTTACTGTCATCTCTATACTGATGTTCACAGCTTGCCTGCCTGTCAGGTGTGTTGACGGGTGTACTGTCAAGTGTGTGTGTGACGGTGATACAGAAAGACACAGTATTCTGTAAAGTCATTATGATGGAGAGGCTTGTGTGTGTCACACACACACACACACACACACACACACACACACACACACACACACACACACACTGCTCGCTCTGAACCCCTCTTATCTGTGCAAACAGCCATATAGTAGTGTATTGCCTCACGATTGTGGCCATGGATTGGGCTTTCAGACCAAATGGGTCAGTACACGCCCCCAGGCCGGCAGTAAATCTTCCCGGGCAGCCGCCGCGTTTTGCCACGACGTCCGTAACCGTCTTCATTTCCCCTCTTAATGAGGTGCGGTCGCTTCTGCAGTCAGTTACGTCGTTCCCCGATGCCAAAATCTTCATTCAGCGACTGTCCAAATTGTCGTCGCAATGTGGCTTATATGGGTTTTCGTGGAAGCATTTGCAATGTGTGTGTTCTGATTTAATAACCTCAATTGTGGACTTTTGGAGGAACATAAAAAACAACCCATAGTCATTTGAGTCATTTTATCGCACGCGGAATAGCTTGGACAGCACACGGCGGCATTTGTGTTCCCGCTATCTGTGTCTCACACACGGACACAGTTTCCGAGGGGGTGGTGGTATGGGAGCGGGGGAGGGATTGGCACAGCAGGCCCCAATATATGCAAGGCGGCCTGGGAGATATATGGAAAGCTCTCGAGTTGTTTGTCCCCCTTTTTCGCCCACCTCACTGCGAAATCGTGATTGTTAATTTGACTTGGAGAGTGTTGGGTTCTTGCAGTGCTTCGGCGCCTCTATGAGCAATTCCCAGTGGTGTAAAGTAACTAAGTACATTTACTCAAGTACTGTACTTAAGTACAATTTTGAGGTACTTTTACTTTACTGGAGTATTTCCAATTGTCAACACTTTTACTTTTACTCCACTACATCTCTGAGGTAAATATTGTACTTTTACAACTACAATTATTTTAAAATTGTAGTTACTAGTTACTTTGCCGATATAAATTATTACATTACAAAACATACATTAACCACTTCAGACCTATTTTATACCCAGGCTATTTGAAAATAGCTGATCTACAAGCTCACAACGCCTCGCGATGCAATACGTTGTGAGCTTGAAGATCTGCTATTTTCAAACATTTTAATACTTTTACTTTTGGTACTTTAAGTACATTTTGATGCCAATACCTTTGCACTTTTACTCAAGTAAATGTTGAGTTCCGGACTTTTACTTGTAACACAGCACTTCTACATTGCAGTATTGATACTTTTACTTAAGTAAAACATTTGAGTACTTTTTCCACCCCTGGCAATTCCCTCTCAACCTGTTAACTTTTAGAGTTGCACATAGAAATGTCAGGAGAGGACAAATAGTTTGCCAGAGAGAGAGAAAGAGAGAGAGAGAGCGAGAGAGAGTGAGAGAGAGCAAGGGCAAAAAGAAAGACAAAGGTGCAAAGAGAGAGATAGAGCCAAGGGTACACAGGGAGAACTGAAGTCGGACTCGGCATATGCAGACGGCAAAGCCCTGCAAAGGGAATTTAAGAGCGAGCAGAGCAAAGGGAGAGATGGAAGAGAGAGGACAGACGGATGGAAGGAAAGTCAGTGATAGAACCAGAACTTTATATATTTTTTTAATATTCTTATGACAGAGGGAGATGAAGTAAGCCCTCTCTCTCCTCCTGTGCAGAGAGAGAGAGAGAGAGAGAGAGAGAGAGAGAGAGAGAGAGAGAGAGAGAGAGAGAGAGAGAGAGAGAGAGAGAGAGAGAGAGAGAGAGAGAGAGAGAGAGAGAGAGAGAGAGAGAGAGCGACAGCAAGGGCGAGAGACTTATACATGCTTATTCGCTCAGGAGTAGACTTACTTTTCATTTAGATCCATTTGGCTGTCACTCTCTCTCCCTTTTATTTGAGCAAGCAAGGGGTCAGATAAAAGGTTTGATGTGGGTGGGAGATAGTGTGTGTGTGTGTGTGTGTGTGTGTGTGTGTGTGTGTGTGTGTGTGTGTCAGCAGTCAGCAGAGTGCGGGCTACACACAGGATGGGGGCGACGCAGCGAGAGGTGCTAATGCAAGGGCGTGCTCGCCTTGGCCATACCGAACGTGTTTCGCACATCTCCTTGGCTCACATTAGGGCTACATTATTCATAAATGCCACCATGTGCATTTCATCATTTGTGTCCATCTCACGGAGTGCCCCGGCCCCTCCCGCCTCCGCTCAACTTGTCTGCCTTGCATGCAGGAACATTGGAAATAGCCACATGTCCATTAACCACATATTTCTCTCAGAGTAGACCACGTATACAAGCAATATATGTACATGTAGTGTTCGGTGCACAGAGGGCAAGTGGGATCCATAATGAATGCTTATGGGTGCAGCGGTAAATCATGCTATGTAAAGGAATGATTGGTCTTGACATGTTTGTGGTGAGTGATTCCTCCTCTTTGTGTGTTGTTTGCACTGCAGGCTTGAGTAACTGAACATAATGGCAACGAATTGGTAGTGAAGGAACATGCATTTTATATGCACCAAAGTGGTAGTGCACTCTGCCGTTGTGTGTCAATGTCACCTTTTTCCAAATGCCTCTGACCTATGCTGTTCAGTTGCACCTTTGCTCAAAAACAGAGGGGTCTTCATCGTTCATTCTACATTTAATTCACAAAAATGAAATGTAGTTTTTTTGCAATCAAAAGTTTTATCCCACGATTTTGTAACCCCATTTTTTTTCACCCAGTGCCAATTGTCTAAGTAATCCTGGGCACTACACTCCCTCTGCCAACCTAGGGAGAGCTCAGAGCCGAGCTCATGCCTCCTTCAATGCATGAGAGCTAACAAGCCTTCTTATCACCCGACGTGTGGAAGGAACACGTTATTCCAACCGGTTCCTTTCCCCTCCACCAGGCGCCCCGGCTGGCCAGGGGGAGGCAGTATAGTGACCAGGATTACTGCCAGGAAACTCCTCAAACTCCAGCACATTGTACTTTTAGTCAGTCATAATGAATACGTTTAAAGGATCTACACCATGAATTTAAAAAATAATAATAATATATAATATCATATTGTTTATGTCCCTCAAACATTTTTCAAAAGGTTTGAGCCTAAATCAAGCCTCAGATATACTCATTCCAACTAACTTCTCTCTGGCTTATAAAGCACTTTCACCTGCAATACCACATTGTCCTGTTTGGCACGGGGCGCTATTGAGCCAGTTTGTATGCATGTTATCTCCTGGTTCTGTGTGGAAAAAGTAAAAGAAAAAAACTAAAAAAAGATTATTATTGTCTCCGCCAGGCCGAAGGCATGGCGAGAGTATGTTTTACCCTCCGTCCGTCCGTCCGTCCGTGTGTGTGTCCGTGTGTGTGTCTGTCCTGTCTGTGTGTTACCAGCTAATCTCCGGCACCGTTGGCCCGTTCGCTCCGAAACTGTGCACACACACTCCCTCGATGCCAATTCAGAACCTCTGCCCCAATTTTTTCACATGGGCCTGTTATAGCGCCACCAGGAGGCCGATTTGTTCAAAACCCATTTTTTTACATTAGTCCTACAGATTTTATCCAAACGTCATGCAAATCGGTACACAGTATCTCTATAGTCATGTGATCAACACGGATTTGTCCGATTTCCCTTATTCCATCCTCATTACCTATGGTTGGCTTCCAAAGTTTGCAGGATTGGTCCGTTTTGAACAAAAAGCCTCAAACTATGCACGCAGCTTGCGATTTCCGTGAAATTTCACACGCACATTCCCACTAGGCCGAGGAAGAAATGCCACCCTTTTCACATTGGCCTGTTATAGCGCCACCAGCAAGTCTAATTTAGCAAAACACATTTTTGGAACAAAATGCCTCAAATCATGAATGCAGTGTCTGATTGCCGTGAAAGACCTAAGAATAAATGGCACCCTTTTCACATTGGCCTATTATAGCGCCACCAGGAGGCCACAATAACGTACCTGACCTGGCGGAGACCTGTGCTCCGAGGAGCACTTTTTCTAGTTATTTATTTTTTTGGTTAGAACTGAAAAACGGGAGGGAGTGTACCCTGACGTGACGTCACGTCAGGGTGCGAATCAGTTTCGCTTGTTTTGAGACCAATTTACAGAAAACCCCAGATTTACTGTGAAAGCAAATCTGGGGTGTTCAGAGTGTTCAAAACTGGGGTGTTTTGGGGGATAGAAGAGAAGTAGGGGAGACCAAAAACACACAAAAAAGAAGAAAACGTTAAAATTCCTGGTGTAGTCCCTTTAAGATTTGGCTCCATGACAGAAAAAAAGGAGTGAAATCAAATGCAGCCCATTGATCTTGGCATCAACGCTGTTGTTCTTGATTTGGTCATAGCCCGGATATTTGTGCACTTGGACCGAATATCTGGACTCTCACTCTCTGAAGTGCTCGCATCCAGATATGCCTGCATGCATGCATGCCATGCACACTAGCAATATGCATAGTAGTACATCACGCCTAATAGTATCATGAGCCCCACACATTTATCGTAGCATATTATACACTTAAATGGTACGTGCCCCAGTGGGAAGGCAAAATGTCTGCCACAAAAGAACGGAGAGGAGAGTGTGAGTGAGCGTATTGGCGCAGTGGTTTCGGGAGCATGCTCGGGGGCCATTAATTAAAAAAGAATCCCACATGTCTCTGTGATCAAAAGAGCTTTGGTGATATCCCCTCCCTTTGCCTCTGCGGCGTTCCCTCCAGCCAGTCAACATTGCTTATTTACAGACACCGAACCGAGCCATCCCATAATAATCACTCCCACACCGTGGCAACACACTGGTATGAACACTATTAATTCCACCGGGGTCAGTCCATCCGAAAGGTGAATCATACAGAAAGATGTCTGCCTGACAAGAACTGCCCATTATGAGAGAGAGATAGCAGGCTAGGAACCCTCTCTCTCTCTCTCTCTCTCTCTCTCTCTGCCTAGGTATATTTGTGTATGACTCACTCTGTCATACTCCTCTATGTCTCCCTCTGTCTTTCCTCCTCTCGAATACCTCCCCACGTCCCTCTCGTATCCCTCTCTTTTCTACCAACCTCTTTCTCTCTCCCTCTCTCTCTCTCATCATATCAGCTCATGGGTTGCAGGGCTGCAGCTTTTAGGTCTGCATGTTGGAAGCAGAGGCCCGTAATAAATATTTAGGGCATGCAAGCTGACTGGTATAAATAAACATGGAAGCCCCCACCCTCCCTCCCTCTGCTCTCTGCAGCCACTGTGTTTTTCTCTCATGTTATATCTGCTGCAGGGATTTGATATGTATATGACAGAACAACAGCTCATGGGTTTAAAAAAAGAAACCCAAGCCTTCTCTGTGTGTGTGTATGATTGACTGCCCTCCCACCTACTGTACTCTCTCTCTCTCCCATCTTCTATCAGTCCTATGGTGGTGGCCTCCTCCTCCTCCTCCTCCACATAGACAATGACATAGCCCTGGGCTGCAGATTCTCTCTGCTTCTCTCTATGTCTAACTCAGTGGTTCCCAAACTGGGGGTCCCCCATATGATTAGCTTAATGTGCAACATTGTTTTCTCGCTCAGCAGTAAACAAACCAACATACAGTAACTGTATACAGGGTATCTGCACATTTCTAAAGTTACAAGGATTTAAAAAGTGAATAATGTAGAGAGAGAGAGAGAGAGATCAGGCGGAGGGACAAAGGACAGGATGCCGCTGCAGTAGCATGCCATATAGTAGTAGTAGTAGTAGGCAGGAGGGCAGGAATGGACAGATCAACGAGAGAGAGAGAGAGAGAGGGGCTGTCAGCCCCCATCCGCCATCCTGCTGAGCTGAAGCACTGTGACAATAGGGGAGGGG
Organism: Gymnoscopelus microlampas; assembly: GCF_963454915.1. Lineage (NCBI taxonomy): Eukaryota > Metazoa > Chordata > Actinopteri > Myctophiformes > Myctophidae > Gymnoscopelus > Gymnoscopelus microlampas. The sequence goes on along the minus strand of NC_139956.1, from coordinate 30,539,332 downwards.
GGGGGGGGGGGGCGTGACATGTGACAGAGAGAGTGTTCAAGGTGATGGCTTTGGCGTGCCACTTTGTCCCTCTGCCCCTTTACCCGTCCGTCTGTCCGTCCGTCAGTCAGTCCACCCAGCAAGCCCCTCTGTAGTGAAGCCTGCCGGGGCTCACGCCAACGTTCCTGTTCAACCTCCTCTCTGCCAGCATCACTCCCTGCCACACACTCTCTCTCCCCCCCTCTCTGTCTCACCCTCTTTCATCCAAATAGCCGCCAGTAGGGGTTGTCTGTCTGTTTGTCTGTGATAGCGCGCCACCACCACCACCCACCTACCTACCCACCGCCCCCCCCCCCCACCCGGGGAATGGGACTGAGGACATGAGGTGGCCGGGGAGGAACTGTAATGACATAGCCTCTTGGCGTGGGTTAGCACAGTGGCCGGGGAAGATGAAGGGGGGGGAGGGGGGGTTGCATGTGGCTGACTGACCTGGCAGAGGCCTAGGCTCTGGCAGCCAAAGGCTGTTGAGACCCAGCTGGTTCTGCTGCACTCCTAGATTGGGTTGGGGACAGTTATGTGCGCACAGAGGGAAGGTGTGATGTGATGCCTGTTGTTTGGACCTGATTTTCAGTCCATTCTAATTCCAGTAAAAAAAAAATGGAAAAAAGCCTCCACTTTCAGTAATTTTTTTGCAGACAGAGCATTGTGGCATCCTTCCTAACTTTTCTGGAGATTAGCATATAACCACACAATGGAAAATCGTCAAATTGTCTCTTGCAGAACCACAGCTGACCTGATCGGTAACAGCCTGTGACCCTTCATTTAAAACTCCCCCTGGAGGTGAAACGAATAAGAGAGCTATAGTCAACAGATGACTACATGCATAAATAGCGAACAAACGACTCCGTAGACACTTAACATACACATTTGATTCCCCTCCGAGTGGTTACGCGCGGCTGCCTCTGACTCGTGCCGAGTTAACGACCGACAAAGTCACTCGACGCCCTCGCCGTGGTGGTGGCTGTGACAGTTATAAAGCACCCCGGCAAGTTTGCGCATGTGGAAATGTTTCCACGACGCGCGCCACACACAGCCGTAATGAGGCAGGCGGAGGTAAAAGCAAAAGAGGGAGAGCGAGATCAATGTTGCGTCGCCCTCGTGCCTTCCGTACCCCTTCGTCTCATTCGTCTTCGATTGGCAACGCAACCACCATGTGAACAGTACTTTACTTGAGTGGAAAAAAAAAAAAAGCCCTTGAATTGTTTGTATTTTTGGATACTTAAACGCAAATATTGTTCTTTTGACTCCACTCTAGGAAAGGACAAAGTACATTATCAATTAACTACTGAAGCCCAATTTTAAATGTAGTGAAAACAGCAGATCGGCTATCTCACAACACGCCACAACGCATTGTGAGCTTGTAGATCTGAAATTGTTTGAAAATGTCTGGAAATTCTGGAGTGTCTGGAGTTTTGGGGTGAATTGTCTACATTTTAAAACAGATATGCATTTATATTGAAAAGAAAATGGTACTTTTAAATAGCATGCACTTTTGAATACCTTGAAGCAATTACTCCACTACTTTAACTCGAGTACAAATTTCACTGATACAATTTCCCTTCTAATTGAGTAACTATACTTTGACTCAAGTAGGCCTACAGAGGTTGAGTACTTTGTCCACCACTGGCAGCCAGTCACCCCTCCCCCATTCCGCCTTATTCTCTCGCCGTCTCTGCATCCCATCAGCGTGCAACCACCTTCCCCTTTACCATCCTCTGTCCCTGCTTTGCATTCTTTCTTACATGCCAACCACCTCCTTTTATTTATCTTTCCTTTCGGTTTCATGTCTCCACGGGCTCCTGTCTCTCCTGAGGAGCCAGGAGCCATGCCGCGCGATAGGTGGTTGGTTGTTATGGAGATGGATGAAAAGAGGGACAGGCGCGGGGGTGGGATCTGTTTGGCTGGGCTGAGGGCATCAGAATAACACGCGCGCGCGCACACACACACACACACACACACACACACACACACACACACACACACACACACACACACACACACACACACACACACACACACACACACACACACATACAGCTGCAGATCAATCACGTACACAGCCACAGTGGGCGGCCATCAACGGAGCTGATGGGGAGGGTGCAAAGGTGCACTCTCATCCCCGTGGCATGAGGTCTTTCATGCGCCCAATTAGTGTCTGGCAGGGACCCTCGTCTTTTACAAAAGCACCCCTTTGGGTCTGTGTGTGTGTGTGTGTATGTGTGTGTGGGTGGGTCATTTCAAGGAAAGATATTGTGGCCCAAAGCAGTAATGTGCCCAAGAGTTGCGTGGTCACTGAAATGCTGTTGTTCCACACAGTGGCAGCAGAGAAAGGGGTTGAGATGTGAAAGGTAAACGAATACATAGAGAACAGGCACGGTATAACCAAAGTTTGGGTGTGCAAATATCTCTTCTGCCGCTGTCCCATACGATGTCAAAGATACTCATGTAAAGATAGACGACACGTTATAGCTGATAATAGTGATGTTGGAGTCATTGGACTGAAGCACTCGTGTTCACCGTTCAAGGCATGCATGCTCAAATTGACGTGTACGCCTCGAGCTATAGTGTGACGTTGTCTATATATTGGCTAGTCATTATCTATGGATGCATGCAGCAGTCGAGTTCCCAGCATATCCGTTTGTCAGGGCTGTGTGGGTGTGTGTTCTTAGGAAGGTGACAGGAGCCCGCAATGCCAGCTAGAGAGAGAGAGAGCACATCAGGATCTCTCACACATCCAATCCAACATGACTCACACACACACACACACACACACACACACACACACACACACACACACACACACACACACACACACACACACACACACACACACACACACACACACACACACACACACACACTAAGCTAGTTAGACCCCTCATACGTGGAATCACCAGAAAACAATCTTTGCAATGTTAGAGACACAGACACGCGATAACACATCGTGACAAACCCCCCCCCACACACACACACACACACACACACACACGCACGCACACACACAAATTACTCGACGGCGGGCATCGCACTCCCTCAAGTCCTTGCCGCTGTGCGCGCCGACTTTGAAGTCGTCGGTCCCACATATACACATGACCATTTATGGGTATAAAAGGGACAAGGACTTACAGATACAGCTATCTCCATATGGGCATAAAAGGGACAAGGATTGACAGATACAGAGATTTCCATATTTGGACATATCAGTCAGATCGGCGGTGCGACGTACTGTAGGTGTGAGGGCCGCTCTGCAGCCCGAACTGTAGATGAACCTCTAGTGTATATATATATATCCACTTATGTGAATTATATATATGCCAGTTCTCTAAGGTGCCACTTAAGTGACTGTCATCATCTCGGCAATTAACACAGCAGGCCCTTCGGTTAATGTCGTCTGACACATGTTTGTTTCCCATTAGCTGGTGCCATAGCAACCAGCTAGTCTTCCTGGGGTCCACATAAAAAACATACAACCAAAATAAAACAGTTGATTACAGTTGAGTACACAATGATTAAATGTCAGTACTCAACACACGATACATATTGAAACTAACAAATAAGATTTGTTAGTTTCAAGCTGAAATTACATGCGAGAAAAGAAACAGAAAACTAAAAAAAGACTTAAAAATATGATTTTATATGCATCACAGACTGCATAGTTAGCGAAGCTCCCTTCCTCTGATAATGGAATAAAATTGTTCTCGGTACATGTATTACTTGCAATCTACAGAGGCATGCTAAAAATTGCAATCCATATGCTGTTTCTGCACTCTTCTGTTATGTCTGGGCTGTATTCAGATGTGGCAGCTTTACATATACCACTCGTTTATTGGATTTGCATAGTAGACTAATAACACACATTGTAATGGAGCATGCTCACGCTATTACAGTTCATTCTGTTACAATAGAGCCTGTATCGAGCATCCGACCGCACAAAAACTATTACTCTTGAGTTGACACAGTCCAATTTCATGATCTATTCTCTCTCTCTCTCTCTCTCTCTCTCTCTCTCTCTCTCTCTCTCTCTCTCTCTCTCTCTCTCTCTTTCTCTCTCTCTCTCTCAGGAGTGAGAGAGGTGGTAATAAACGCATGCCACCATACTTATCTCTACCAAAGCGAAAGCACATATTAGTTTATGGGAATTGGAATACAAATAGAACGTCTTTGCTGCTCGCTCCCTCCCTGGTTATATATTGCCTTGACTTTCACAGCTCTAGGCCTTTGATTATGCACACACACACACACGCACAAACTATATATATATATGTATATGTATGTATATAGACACACACACACACACACACACACACACACACACACACACACACACACACACACACACACACACACACACACACACACACACACACACGTATATGGTAGTGTTTGTTGGCAGTACAGGCTGAACAGTGCATTAGGGCTGGAAGTGCTAGCCTCCATTTCCAGACTAGCAGCACATGTGGCAGTGTAGCTAGCTAATGGCAGCAGTGTGCTGTATTTCAGAGAATCTAGCCGAGGGAAAACAGGGGCAGACGTGGTTATGTGTGCAGAGCATGAACATAAAATCCTGAGTGTGGAGTTAAAAAGCGTCCCAGAATGTTGTGAAATGTCCCATTTGCCAGGCTTTTATACTTTCATTTGCTGAAATGTAGTATATTAGCGCAAGTGCCTAAGTGAGAGAGGCAATTTCCCTTGCAAAATGTGTGTGTGTGTGTGTGTGTGTGTGTGTGTGTGTGTGTGTGTGTGTGTGTGTGTGTGTGTGTGTGTGTGTGTGTGTGTGTGTGTGTGTGTGTGTGTGTGTGTGTGTGTGTGTGTGTGTGTGTGTGTGTGTGTGTGTGTGTGTGTGTGTGTGTGTGTGTGGCGCCTAGGCGCGTGCCAGTTTGGCATGCTTCTCTGTGATAGTGCATGTGTCCTTGTCCAGATCCCATTTCAGATGTGTGATGTACCCAGGCCTGCTGCCAGCAGCCGGCTCCGGTTTGTCACGGATCAGCACCGTTTCTGTTGTCAAATATTTTCTCTGTTGTACCACCGGGGCCGCCAGTTAAATTGGGGGGAAATAAAGAAAAACCAAACAAAAATAAGAGTACAAAAAACTACAGAGCGTTGTTCGGTTGTCGAAGTTCTCTTCGTTTTGTTTGTTGGTTTTGTTTTTCATCCTATATTTTTCCCCAAGTGTGGGGGAGGTGGGGGACTTTTGTGTCTCCTATCAAAAGAGTCACGCGATGTGACTGCTCCCCGTTGTGAGCTGACATTGGTGCTTTCTGGAGTCTGCTGTCTGCTTCTCCAGGTGTTGCCCCGTGGGGTCTCCGGGCAGGGGCCAATATGACCTCTTATTTATGTGTTTGTTTTTTGTTTCTTTGCTTGAAGTAGAAATGTGACAATAGATTGTGTTTCAGTTTTTCCCCTCTGTCATTGAGGTTGAGTATACTCTCTGTTGAAACATTTTGTATTATTATTACTGCTGATGAAATTCACACTCATCCTCTGTATCTGGACATTTGCTCTGGTCTTACAATAAAGCAATAATGTCAAGTTAAATGTCAGTAAGCTAAGAATGTACTCCCCACACCCCCCGTGTATCTAGTGCTTATACACACTCATTGAGCTACTCCAGACTGCCTTTGAATGTTTCCTCTCCTCCACTGTGCCTGAGGGTCCATGAGGCCCCCTGGGGGCCTCACACAATCAATAGTAAAGAGAGAGAGAGAGAGAGAGAGAGAGAGTGACAGAGAGAGGGACTTTTCGATCGACTCTTGATCCTCCCTCAACACCAACCAGCACCGAGTTGCATGCACGCACGCGTTCCTAATAAGAGACAAACGTGTGCGCAAACACACACACACACACACACACACACACACACACACACACACACACACACACACACACACACACACACACACACACACACACACACACGCACGTGTGCGCACACACTGCACCGTGCTTCTTTTCCTCTCACCCTTTCTCTTGCTGTCCGCCCCACCCACCCAACCCCCCTTCCTCTCCTCTCCTCCTTCATTGGCACACTTTACCCTTTAACGTTCAACTTGGCTGTCAAACCTCCGCGGGCCGGCGGAGCGAAAAGACAAATGTTTCCCCTCGAAATGAGAATTGATTTTCCCAGCGGCCCCTTCGTAATCAGCGGCTCGTACATTTTCATTTTGATAAAAAGCGAGCACAGGGGAGTGGGCGATGGCGGGTTTGGGGGTGGAGGTCATTGCCTGCCCCCCCCCTGTAATGATGGCCTCAACCAGGGGCGGGGGGGGTGGGGGGGGGGGGGCGTTGTCAGCAGGGAATGGAAAGGAATGTAATGGAGGAAGGACCCAAGTGAGTCCGTCATGAATGTTTAAGGACGTTCCGGGAGGACGGAGGCAGAGAGGAGGGGCCCACCATGAGAGCAGAGAGGAAGGGCTAAGCCGGCCCACCATGTTGGCCCACCATGTCGGCGGGGAGTACGTGCACTCATTACACGCTATAGCGTACGCTGCATGGTGGAAGGTATAACGGTGCCGTCACTGCCGTGCCTCTTAATGTCAGGTCTTCCGCCGGCCGAGGAAGCCAATTATGCCCACAGAGCGAGGGTTCCGGGGTGTTATTTGACCCGTTGTCATCATTGAAATACGACGGCAACCCATGGGGACTCTGCCTCTCTGCGCAACTTTCCCATGCACACCCCGGGGACAGAACACTGGGAATGACCCTCAGGCATGAAATGAGGCCATGTAACTGGAGTACGGTAGTGTACGTATAACAAGGTAGGAATAGTGTATAGTTTTCACGGGCATACAGTGGTGGGAAAAGTACTCACATGTTTTACTTAAGTGAAGGTATCAATACTGCAATGTAGAAATACTCTGTTACAAGTAAAAGTCCGGAATTCAAAATTGACTTGAGTGGATCTACAAAAGTTCCTTAAGTTTTCAAATAATTGTAGTGGAGTAAAAGTACAATATTTGCTTCTGAGATGTAGTGGAGTAGAAGTAAGTATAAATCAAGTAAAGTAAAAATGCCTCAAGAGTACAGTACTTGAGTAAATGTACTTAGTTACTTTACACCACTGCGGGCGTATATAGAAAATATACTGCTTTCAGTTACTTGAGGAGAGGGAGGCCATGACGGAGAGACAGAGAAAGCTGAGGGCAGGGCTCCAAACTTAATGGGCTATGCAGCGGTGAGGGCCGAGCTAAACCAACCTATAAATCCATGCTGTGATGTAGCGGTGTGAAGTCCCGCCAAGGCCCCCCCCCCCCCCCCCCCCCCCCTCTGCACCACGGCCAGCGCGTTATTGTTTGCTTTCCACCTGACCTGCCTCACTCCTCCTCCTCCTCCTTCCCTCTCTAATTTTCTCCTGCTCTCGTTCCCCGTCTCTACTGTATATATCCGTCAGTGTCAAGACACAGGCGTCTACACCTTTATTTCTGTGTCGTAGTAAAGGTTTCCTCAGGAAGGCAGAGGTGCAGAGTGGAACAAGTTGAGCAATTTATTAGGCTGCTACTGTAGCTGCAGAGGTGTGTGTGTGTGTGTGTGTGTGTGTGTGTGTGTGTGTCTGTGTGTGTGTGTGTGTGTGTGTGTGTGTGTGTGTGTGTGTGTGTGTGTGTGTGTGTGTGTGTGTGTGTGTGTGTGTGTGTGTGTGTGTGTGTGTGTGTGTGTGTCAGTGGTGAAAAAAAGTTCCCCAATTTTTTACTTAAGTAAAAGTATCCTCTGTTACAAGTAAAAGTCCAGAATTCTAAATTTACTTGATTAAAAGTACAAAAGTGTTGGCATCAAAATGTACTTAAAATACCAAAAGTAAAAGTACTAAACTGTTTGAAAATAGCAGATCTACAAGCTCACAACGCGTCGCGATGCGACGCGTTGTGAGCTTGTAGATCGGCTATTTTCAATTAGCCTACGTATAAAATAGCCTATAGGGATAAGGTGGTTCATGTATGTTTCATAATATCTTAATTGATATCTGAAAAGTAACTAGTTGCTAAAGTTTTCAAATAAATCACTAAATAAGTGGAGAAAAAGTACAATATTTGCCTCTGAGAAAAAGTCCATCCACCTTATACTGCAGCATATACTGTATATCTACAGTGGGACGGCCTAACACGCCGTGCAACAACGTTTTTGAACAGGAGCATGCGCAGGCACATGCATAGATTTAAAACAACTTTAAATTCACACCTCAACAAAGTTTACAAAGGCTTCTGACTCACACCAGGTGAATTAACATAGGAATGAGCCTAGATGCATAATTGTCCATTGTGTGACCTGTAGTGTAGGTGTTAAGCGACGTGCGCGTCACATGCAACACTGTCTACAGTATGTACTTTACACCATCGGTTCTCAAAGTGGGGTCCGGGGACCCCCAGGGGTACTTGAGGGAGTTCCAGGGGGTCCCCAACTAAATGATGGATTAGGCACCAAATGAACCCTTATGGGTCTGTAACTCTGAGAGTGTACAAATGGAACCAAATGGACCCGTTCGTTCCATTTGTACACTCTCAGAGTTAAATTAACATTGATTTTACAATATAAATTGGGGTCCCAGGGATAGAAATGCCATTAAATGGGGGTCCGTAGCCTAATACATGTCAAACTGGGGGTCCTTGAAACTAAAATGGTTGAGAATCACTGCTAGAGAGCCGTAAAAATCTTCTCATATGGGGGTCCCTGGCTTATCTTTTCGAATGGGGGTCCGCGGGCTAATAAGTGTCAATTTGGGGGTCCTTGACAGTGCAGTATAAACTGGAGCTCCCCATTCCTAGTTTATTCTCTAAATCATAATCAGCATGATCAAAACATATTTTGTCACATTTGAATTCTATTCTTGTTCTAAATCAATAAGAAGTGAGCAGCTGCATGTTTTAACGTTTCAGACTGATGAATTAGAGTGGTAGGAATGCTGTGGTTTGAATATCAAATATCAAATAAACAGTTAAGTGATACCTCTGCTTCCATGCGAAATGACAATTATCAATGGTCCTACTTGTTCAAGTAATATCATTTTATAATTTGACAATATTGTTAAATAATTGCCAAATTTAAATGTTCTGTTATGTTTTTAGCTTGTATTGGTGACATCATTGGCGGTGCTGATTTTTCCTCCACATATTTGACAATGGCACAGCCTTTGTTGTGTCTGTCACGTGGTTATAATAACTTAATAGTAACAAACGCTAGCGGGCATGAAGAGAGAGTCGTGCTCATAGCTGTGCCAAATACACAGTAAACTCCTGGGCGTTCGTTTAACTCTGAGATTGTGCAAAAAAGAGGGCAGAAAGAGTACATTGTGTACCCTTTCGGGACCATTTGTACATTCTGAGGGTTAAATGAACAGTATACAGTACATGTACACGCTTGTAGCCCGGAGGGTACAGTAGCTGTGTTTGACAGTTATGTGGTGCACGATTTTCGCTCTTCATTGCATACACACATACAGCGGTGTAAAGTAACTAAGTACATTTACTTAAGTACAATTTTGAGGTACTTTTACTTTACAGAAATACTTCCTATTTTCAGTACTTTTACTTCTACTCAACTACATCTAAGAGGCACATATTGTACTTTTAGTCCACTACAATTATTTGAAAACTTTAATTAGTAGTTACTTTGTAGATTTTGATTATTATTACAAAACATACATTACCCACTTCAGCCCTATATACATTTCGGTCATTTGAAAATAGCAGATCTCACAATGCGTTGCGATGCGACGCATTGTGAGCTTTTTATACATTTGAAAACTTGTAATGGGACATTCTGCATAATGAGTACTTTTACTTTTGATGCCAATACTTTTGTACTCTTACTCCAGTACATTTTGAGTTCCGGATTCCTTTTTCTAGTAACAGAGTTATTTCTACATTGCAGTACAGATACTTTTACTTAAGTAAACTAATTGAGTACTTTACACGCTTGTGCCCAGGAGGGTACAGTAGCTGTGTGTGACAAGTGTGTGGCGCACGATGTTCGCACCTCATTGCATACACATCTAACCCCACGGCACATTGTCAGTGCTAATGGCGGCCACACATTACCACACAGGGCACGCGTCATCAGACCCCACCAACGTCCTGGGGAATGTCATTCAGCCCGCCGAGGCATTGAGACTTCTCTACAGGCCATTGCCCTCTATGAGCCAGCATGCAATTACATGGAGTCAAAAAAGAAATTATCTCAAGGCTGAGCCTGCTGTGATGTGCGTGGGTGCGTGCGAGTGTGAGTGAGTGAGTGAGAGTGTGAGTGTTAGAGAGCAGTGGCGTGCACAGACATTCTGAGGGGCAGGTGCTCAAGTAAATTATACTTTTTTTTTGTTTACTTGGTCTGCTCTTTCTTCCCTCTACACCTATACCTCTTTGCCAAAAATAGCCGATCTACAAGCTCACAACGCCTCGCAGCGCGAGGCGTTGTGAGCTTGTAGATCTGCTATTTTTGGCTAAAGTTCTCCTCAGAAAAGGGATGCTAGGTTTCGAGTGGTTATGGTAAAAAGAAAAATCATATCACATAAAGATTTGGCGGACCCCCTGTAGTAACTCTGAGGACCCCCTAGGGGTTCCGGACCCCCTGTTGAAGACCCCTGCTGTAAACTGAAAAAGTGCCCTTTTTTTCAAAAGGGCACTTCTGGTCAAGAGGGCAAAGGGCAGGTGCTCTAGCACCACCTAGAGTCTATCTGTGCACGTCCCTGTGTGAGAGAGAGAGCGAGCGAGCGAGCAAGCCGGATCCAACATCGAGGAACCGGAATCGGTTCTGTCACATTTCGAAACGTTTCCGGAACCGTTTTTTATCACACTGTCTGAGCTGGTTATGTGGACTTCACGTCTGCTGTTACAATACCGGTGGTTCTCAAACTTTAATTTCATGGACCACCATAACTTTGAGGATCCATTTGTTACAGGCATGTAAGGGGCCATTATTTGTAAGCCCCTATAGGAATCGTTAAAAAAGGAACCGTTAATGAATCGGACCGTTTAGAGGGAATCGCTAAGGTACCAGAATCGTTAAAATCCCATCTCTTATCTATGAATGCATGTGTGTATGTGCAAAGGTTTGCAAGTGTAGTCATAGAGCCTTTCTCTCCCTTGACGTTGTCTGCTTCGAATTGTCTTTCCTTTCTGCTTCAGCTCGTGCCTTCAATTTGATGCAAAAAAGATCTGAGAAGTGTCCACTTTTTACATAATGTCCACCCTCGCGTATTAACAAAACAATTAACTCTTTGTTAGTGATTCTCACATTGAACAACAGCGATGGCTGCATATCAGGTGAGGAAAGCCTTAGGGGATTCGCCTGCTGTGGCTTAATTCTGTCTATTTATCTTGCTTGGCTGGCCTGCTTAGACTAATTGAAGCGCAGCGTGCCATTTGATAAACTGCACTTTTTTCTCTCCATGTTGAATTTCACTAATAGAATCTCCACCATTTAATTAATAACGCTGCGATAATTTAGTCCATGTTTATCTGTGACACCACCAGGAATCACGCCAGTAGGGAGCATGCTAAACTCTGCTTCAGAAGGAGAGAAATAGGATCCATCCAAAAAGCACAATTCACTCCTTGTGCTCATTTGATGAAATTTGAGCCCAAGAGCCAGAATTTTGTCTCTCAGCGATCAGATTTGCACCAATTAACTGTGTGACTGTGGAAAAGTCACCTGGTGACCAAACTTGACATATAATACCCATTTGGTAACACTTTCTACAGTATGAAGTCCAAGTCTATAATGCAGTATAAACCTACTTATAATGCATTACAATCTGCTATAACACTGTATAATGATAGTTATAAAAACGAATACATAATCATAATGCCTTATAACAAGAATCATAACACATTATAAGCATGACTTTGGTCACGTATAAATACATTGTAAACTGCTTATAACACAGTTACTGTATAAGCACTCATAAGTACTCATAATGCAATCATATTATTTTAAAGCCTCCTTATAAGTTAACTTTCTAAGCTGCAATATTTGTAATATTATAATTCATTATAATCACTGTTATAATGCATAATAGTGCTATAAGTCACTAAGAGAGGATTGAATGTTGAAGTCAAGTGAAAAAGTAGCATCAACACAAAGACATTCTGCCTAGGAATGTCATGACTTCACTTAAATCACACAGTGACAACTTATTGTGACTCACAATCAAGTTATAATGCAATAATACTAATAATAATTTAGTTCCCAGTCTTCCCACTCGTTCGGGGTATTTTTTGTCACTGTACATTTGCAGATAGGTGAAATTTGCCCTCTGCATTTGCCCTTCTCAACTGTAAGGGGCAGCGGGTGCTATTAATACAGCACCACGGGAGCAGTTAGGGGTTAAGTGTCTTGCTCAGAGACAGTTGGACACAGGCAACTCTCTTATGTGCCTGACAGTAAGCGGCTGAAGATAGCTAGCTTGTGCTTGTTGTTGTTGCTGGTTTCCTGGAAAAACACACGGTTGTCATCTAGATTTGATCAATGCTGACATGTCGTCAATCGCTCCTTCCAGCTCCCTCCACTGATACATGCAATCAGTTCCGGCTTTCTTGGCCCTGAGTTTTCCATTAGTAGTGCTGTTGGGTGTATTAGGGTTATCCCCCTGTGTAGCGCAGAGTTGATTGACAATCTCTCCATGCCCTGATGCGTGGCCTCAGTGGTTTCTCACTGTTTTTCTCCATCCATCTCTTTCCTTCTCTCCCAATCTCTTCTTTCGCTCTCCCCTTTCCTGTCGAATGTAACACTGCTATTTTTACTTCACAACTGCGCAGCAGGGCTCCATTTCATCCGATAACAGCGGGGGAGCTAGAGAAGAAAGGAGATATGTCCTGACGACGCCTGCAGGTGAACAGGCCTGCGCGTGTAGGTGTATACGTCTCGCATCTTTATCCCATTTGAGTGTGTGTCTCGGGGCTCAATTTCAACCGTCAGTTCTCGCAGTGACTTCTTCAAAGCGTTTTGCAGCGGTGCGCGGAGTGGAACAGTTAGATGGTTGATGAATTAATGTGCTCCTCCGAGTGCACCGGCGGGGGGAATGCCGATTGTCTCCCATGCAGCTTCTGTCACCTAATGCATTCTGACACAAAGTGTAGTGAAAGAAAGAGAGCGAAACAAGACGGCGAAGGGACAGGTGTGTTTCTAAGATTGAGATCACAGGCAGCCAATGCTGCCATTGTTTTGTGTTCCTGTGAACTTGGTTAGCTGCCGTGCGCCTCCCCATTTCCCCACCATGGCTTAAGCGCTGACAGCTTAGGAATTCAATCCCCACGGACTGTCATTGAAAATGTATGAGCTTGCTGCTGCCGTGGATAAAAAGCATTTGCCCAATGTCATTTGAGGCCATTGCTTTCGACAGTCAGTGGAGAATAAATCATAATAATAATAATAATGTTAAAAATAACAATGAAACCCACTATTTATAGTAACAGTTCAATTAGGGCCTGTTTTGGTGAACAAATTAAACACTCAATATTTATAGCAGTTCAATTGTTTATAGCAGTTCAATTAGGGCCCAATTAGGGCCTATTTAGTTGAACTAAACAAAACCAAAAAAAGCCACTCTTAAAAGTGAGCTAAATGTGTATTGACTTTTGCAGTATACTGTAACTGGCTCTTTGTGCCATGTTGCCACCATCGACTGCTACCCACATAGACCCGTCTATCTGTGCATCTGAAATAAAAAAGGATATTGCTCCAGATAGAGTGTGCATTACTGGCAGAGTATTTATGAAAACCTGTGGCTTTTTGAGATTCTAATAGAGATGGCGATGCCGCTTTTTTCATGAAATCTGCCAGGACTGTGTATTTTATGAAACCTCTCTATGTGATTATGGACTTACCATACGATATCTGATCTGCCTTAGGTGTCAGATGAAGTGGGGAGGTAGTATGGGGCTTATCTAATGTTCACCTCATAACACCGATGTTTCATTAAAATAGGCCTGCGATATCTCCTGGTAAATCGTAACAAAATAAGTGGTCAATTCTGGTGTCCAAACCTATCCCCTGCTACCCTAATTGGACCTAATGACTGTGGTCATTATTGTGAAATTAGACAGGACTGTATTATATCGTATTTGTTTCTCTGAATACATGTTTTTATATTTGTTTTTATTAAGCTAATATTAAATCACATTTCAATGAGTGTGTTTATTCATGCATGGTCATTTCCAGTAAGTTGTTTGATAAACACAATGTTGTCTATTGCTGCTTGTAGCCACCCATCCAATTACTGCACTGTACGCTATAAAAGCATTTTTTTAAAGCAAAAGTAGTTCAAATAAGCATCCCAACCATTTTAATCACTTTATCCGTTTATATGTTGGTTGTTCAAAAATAGCAGATCAACAAGCTCGCAGCGCGTCACACACTGCGCTGTGAGCTTGTATATATGCTATTTTAGAATATTTTTTTAAATATCGAAAAGTATTTTTTTTTTTTTTTAATCATTTTCTGAAATTATTTTACACAAATCTTCTCTTCTGGTGGTCCCTGGCACAAAAAGGTTTTCAGATGGGGTATGTGGCCGAATACATATCAATTTGGGCATCTTCTGTTTGAGGCTGTGGGAATGTTCATAATTTTCATGCGATGCAACCTATATATTATATTTAAAAAAGTAATGCAAATAGCCTATCCACTGGGTGTATTATTATGGTTAATTACTGTATATATGTATTCATTTTACAAGCAGTAGTAGTAGTAGCATGTTTTTTCATGTAGACGGGTGCATTCATGTATACATGTATGTGCTATACGGTATCCTCCCATGCCCCACCTCTGAAAAATATTACTCCCGTGAAAGAGGGAGCGAAGAGTAACAGAACCTTACATGGCAGTGACACGTTCTATTTAAGGAGGGGAATTAATTCAGCCTTAAACAATGGCAGCTGAGTGACAGGCCAAGAGAGGGGCCCTGATTCCACCGTCCCCCCAACCGCCCCAGCCCCCCGCGGTGCTGACCGCTCCATTTTAAGCGTAACCTCCTACATTTAAAAGAGCATCAATTAGCAGTTTGTCAGGGCTGCCCAGCGTCCGGGATTATGATTCCATAATTGAGTGTGCTTGGAGGTCATCGCTCTGTCTATCTCCGCGGACGGCGGGAGGGGGGCCTTTATTTTGAAACGGCCTTGGTGGTGGAAGGTGATGGTTTGCTAATAGCCTCCAGCTCCGGGCAAAATTGCCTGTCAATGAAGGTAATTGGGCACATAATCCATTGTGTGCGCTGTCACTCCGTGCAGCAATCCCTGTAGCGCCATAAAACTTAAATAAACACATTTCCATATTACCTTGCAGCACATACACTATCTTGGGTGACAGAAAGGCGTGTAGGCGCCCGGTCAGATGTTAATGTGGCTCGTTAGTTCTCAATTTCCAATTTTGTGTGACGTCGTCGCTATTTGACTGCTGTTTCCTCACCAACTTGGTGGGTTTCACCGAGGTGTAAATGCAGGGTCTGTAGAATTTGCGGGTTTTCTTTCAGTGGCGTTTTGGGGATTTAGCTAGATGAGGACATCTTCATTAGTCCCCATCATTAGACTTGGTCACTTTGCTCAACACATCTGTCTCTGCCTCTCTCTGACTGGCCCTAGCACATCTCAAAGTGGGGTCCAGGGACCCCCAGGGGTCCTTGAGGGGGTTCCCAACGGGTCTCCAGCAAACTGAGGAATTTAAGCCCCATTGAATGTTTCGGTTATTAAAAAATAGCTGAACTATAAGCTCACAGCGCGTCGCATCGCAACGCTTTGTGAGCTTAGAGAAAATGTACAAATTTGCTATGGGGTCCCTAGCACAACATCTTTTTTCAATATGGGGATCCTTGGCATGAAAATGTATAAGAAATTAAGAATCACTGCTTAGACTATGTATATTCTTCTCGTTCTTTTGCTCCATGTCTCTCTTATGCGCTTGTTTCTACTCTTTTCTGGTATCTCTCACTGTCTAAAACGAGCAGGAAGTGAAAGCTAGGCTGAGAGCAATGAGATCAGAGTCTCTGGCCACAGGGTTCCCCATTAGAGCCGGTCCCTGGTGCCCCAACGGTCCCCAGCGGTCCCCCTCCAGTCCCCACCATCTCCTCTCTACTCAACCCCACACCTTCCCCTCTCCTTTTCCGTCTTAACACCCCTCGGGGCCCGGCCTTGACGCTAATCTCACAAAGGGCTGATAGATCACAGAGAGAGAGAGGCCATAGGGGGAGAGAAAGCCCGGAATAGCAGGGAGCAATCGATAGCCATGCACGGAAACGGGAGAGGAGGGGGAATGCATGGCTTGGCGACATTCATCAGTGCAAAAGGGAAAGGCAGAAGACATAAGTGAGACGTCAACGCTGCCTCGTAGCACAGGTTTAGTACGTTGTATAGTGTTCTTGCACATACTGTAGCAAGCAGCCAACACACACAGTATAGCAATGGGTATGAGGGGGTTTGGCTGCCGGTTAGAACAAGTGTTGACTTTTATGTGAACTGGTAGTGAAAACACGCAATCTCCCAGTTATTCATGAGAGCATATAGCAGTAAAGTAAGAATTGGAGAAAGACTACTAGTTTGGACCTGAAGGGGGTTTTGATCCCCAGCCAGGAAGATGGGAGTGAGGGAGGGAGAGGGAGCGAGAGAGAGAGATAGAGAGAGAGCTAGAGAGAGAGAGCAAGAGAGAGAGAGAGAGAGAGCAAGAGAGAGAGAGAGAGAGAGAGAGCAGTTGAGAAAGGAGAGAGAGAGAGACTATAGCCCTGAGCAATACTTCACCTTCACAGCTCCCATAAACCGGGGAAATGTCCCAGTATGAAATGGGGGAAATGGATTTGCAGATGGGGAGAAGATGTAAATCTAAAACTCAATGAAAGATGCACTTCGCAGCACAGCTGTACTGTGTGTGTGTGTGTGTGTGTGTGTGTGTGTGTGTGTGTGTGTGTGTGTGTGTGTGTGTGTGTGTGTGTGTGTGTGTGTGTGTGTGTGTGTGTGTGTGTGTGTGTGTGTGTATGCGTGCGCGCGCACTTCTACAGTACCTTTGCTTTGTACTCTCTCATCCTCCTGTCGTTCTCATCTTGCGGCTTCCTTTTTTTGTATTTTATTGACACTATTTCGATTTTCTTTCTTTTGCGCCCTACCCAGGACCGTATCGGCCGCCTGCTGAAGGCGATCAATTATTAAGGTAAAAGCAACAGACTTCTGGCCAAAGTCCCCTGTTCAACCGCTGCCATCGGCGCTCCGCTGAGCCTCGACTCGCTCAATTATTTACAAGTACCCTCTCTTCCCTGTGGCTACAGACGCACAGAGCTACTTCACTTATGGAGCTCACTGGTTTTTAGTCCAAGCTAGCCAAATATAAAGCCAATGAACACTCACACTGCTACAGCGAGTTGGCTCCCGCTATAGCTTCCACACAGGGATTTATATAGATTTCATTAGCTTAGCCTAGCATAGCCACGGCTCATGTTGGTTGAAAATTGTCCCCGCGGCGGTGCTGGGCTCGGCCCGGAGCCAGCGTGAAACGCGGTGGCGCTCATGGTTATTGAGGATATGAACCCGCAGTTACTGGGGTGAGGCTGTCATGGGCGGGCAGGGCAGCGCGATGAGGGCCATTTTCACAGCAAGAGCTAACACCTGGCTCTCATGGCTGATCTGGGGACAAGCTCAGACAGTGGTGCTAGATTTTGCGAGAGAAATAAGCATCCAGGTCTGTGAAAACAAGCCCAAAAGATGTGACTAGGCTACGGCTATTGCGATATTTTCAACAACAGCAAGACTTTTTTTTTTCATTTTGGAAAAATAATATAATAATATTTTCAGATGGGGGGTTTGCAGACAAATACATATTAATCTGGGGGTCCTTGCCAGGAAAATGTTTAAGAACCACTGGTTTATAAACAACATTAATGTATTATTATGTATTCTGTAACTGCGGAGCCTCTTGAAAACGAGATGGTTCATCTCAAGGGGTTATTCCCAATAAAGAATTTCAAGAGAACATTAAGTAACAAGCCCAAATGAGCAAAGTTAGAAGCCCAAAAAAACGCAACCCGCAACAACAATATGTATATAAGCGACTTTACAGAAAAACAAGCCCAAAGTTGCTTATAATAAGCAGACATGGCAACACTGTTCACAGATGTAGAAGTAAGCCAGTCACATAATTGTTGGAATTTGAGGTGAAGTGACTTTTCTGGAGTCCCATCTGTGAGATTATGGAGGAAAGGGAAGTGGTGCTTAACCTCTGCGGGGGATGTCTGCAGCCGGCGAGCTTTTGTGTATAATTTCTCCTCATCCCTTTGAAGTCTAATCATTCGCGGTAAAGAGGCAACATTAGCAGTGTTGTTATTATCAGCATGAAGGCAATAGAACCCCGGTGAAGACATGAGAGGTGGGCACAGATGTGTGGATAAGCCATTAAAGTCAGTGGCAGGCAGCACAAAGAGGCACGCAGCAACCTCCTTGTGTCGCAGACATACTGTAGAAGGTGCACCTTTCACTTTCCCCCCAGGATGCACTGCTGTGAGGTTGCCCTAGGCTGTGGCACTGAAAGTATCTCGTACACGTACACACACACACGCACGCACGCACGCACACACACGCACGCACACGCACACACACACAGCCGTGTGTACACATGCTGTCACCTACACACACTACCATGAAGCACCAAACCCTCTTTCCTAAATATTTTCTGTCTCTGACACAAATCAACACTGACTCTGTCGTTTGTGTTGCGCTTGTAATGCAAAATGATGCATTTTAACTTCATCTGGCAAATTTCTTGCTAAATTCGTTGGGGACTAGGATAAGAAGTAAGAACCAATATAAGATCTGTGCATTCATAATTGAACCGCTGTGAACAATACAACAGTGGTTCAGTTGAAGGCGAGTTTACTATTTGTATTTCCTCCTATACGATTTCTATCCAAGTTTCATTAGCGATCAGCAGAGCCCTCCATCAGGCGCCGTGTCCACTGAGAGCGCCTTTTGTGGTAAAGATGGTAAAGATGAGCTGATGCGCTCCTCTTCCCGGCACCTGAGCATCGCGCTTCAGCGCTCCCGGCGTTTTCGGTGCAGCACCCTGGCCGCTTCAAGCTGGAAACGGTAATTTACCGTACCAACCCGGTAATTTACGATCCGACATTGAATCCTTACAACACAACCTCTACTTTGTTTCAGTTATTTGGGCTAATAACACAGATCAGGACATTCGAGCACAGCAGTGGTTGATCGGTTTGAACGTTGTGGGTGTTAATAAACGCTGCATGCGAGCGATAGGCACATGATATCCACGGTGCTCCTCAGCTAGAAAGGGTTAACTAAGGACCGGCCTCCTGTCTTCCCTTTTCAGGAGAAGAGAGATTTGAAACCAAATAAAAGAAGAGAATCAGTGTATGAGATGAAGAGTCAATAGGTCACTGAGTTAGCACTGTGGTTCTCAAGCGTTTACATTTCAAGGACCCCCATAATGGACCCTTACGGGATTGAAACCCCCCGAAGGAACCCTGAGGGTCCCTGGACCCCACTTTGAGAACAACTGAGTTAGCAAACAGACCGGCCCGTAAGCCGCCATGTAGAGGACATTGAGCTCATCATGGATCCTCGCATCCATTAGCAAAATGCTCACAGTAAAATCCTTAGTGTTAATTTAAAACCTAGTGTAAAAATCGACCCATTTCGGTCAATTTTTACACTCCCAAGAGTTCAAATCACAGAGGATTTACTGTGTCTAGCTCCCCTCAAGGCCATTCTGCCCAGCACTGTGTGTGTGTGTGTGTGTGTGTGTGTGTGTGTGTGTGTGTGTGTGTGTGTGTGTGTGTGTGTGTGTGTGTGTGTGTGTGTGTGTGTGTGTGTGTGTGTGTGTGTGTGTGTGTGTGTGTGTGTGTGTGTGTTTTCGGCCATTCCAGGGCGGTCACTAGACAAACTCTGGCCATAAATTACAGACCTGGATTAGAATACAAAACACAACCTCTGTGACATCAGCAATGCTGGAAGTGCCTCTAAACAAACACACACACACACACACACACACACACACACACACACACACACACACACACACACACACACACACACACACACACACACACACACACACACACACACAGATGACTTTCCTACAGACCAAACCTCTGGTTATCAATCTTTCTCCGGTGGCACCAGGAGAATTTAAAAGTGGTGGATAGAGGCCCCTTCATTAGAATGGTTCCCTACTAGCCTCAACGGACACCAATCAGAGCACTCGGCCTGGCCCGGCTATCGATCGTATCGGCCCGTGCAGCTAGCTAGTGCTGGCTATGACTGCTCACCGGTATTGACCGGGTTATTAGGTACCGCTGACTAATGCGTCACTATAAATGAGTATTGGATTGCTGAGGAAAGAAATGTTACACGCCGAGTGGGAAAGTTAGCGGGCCGTGCTTCAGGCAATCTAACTTGCGAAAGGAGGAAGAGAGTGCGGCAGGGAAATAAGGCGAGAGAGAGGGTGTGTGTGGGCGTGTGGGAGAGAGAGAGAGGAGAGACAGACAGACTGACTGACTGACTGACTGACTGACTGACTGACTGTACTGACTGTTGAGAGGGGAAGATAATGGGAGAATAAAAGATGTTCAAGTGCAATGCACTACTTTCTCTGATTGTTTTTATCCTTACAGCATATATTAGTACAATACTTTGGTTATGTTTTCTCAACATCATACTTAGCAGCAAACAACAAAGAATTAATAATGAAATTAGCAGCAATAATAAAGAACAATGAAGAATAGCAGCAGTTGTAAGAGGAGAATGAAAACAATGTGTACAGTACTGTGCATTGGTCTAACAAGTACACTTGAGGGGCGTGTAGGAGCTGCGTGTTTCGGTTACTAGTTCTAAATGCTCTTATGTGTGCTGTACAAATATATGTGTATATAAATATCTATACACGGTAGGCTTCCTCTGAATACAGACAGTTGTGTTAACTTTTCCAGAGTTTAAGTTTGGACCTGGTCTCGTTCATAAGCCTGATTGTCTGGGGAAGTAGCTAGTTACTGTTGCAACTGCCAGTGGCTGCAGAGCCACTTGCCACATGGCAGCATTTTCAACAATCCATGGTTGGGATGACCAAGGTCTCTGATAAGCCTGCCTGCTTTGCTGGCACAGCGCCCATTGTATATATATTGGATGGAGGGATGCTCACATCCGATGCAGGACCTTCTGCAATGTTTTTTGGTTGACATTTCCATACCAGGCAGTGATGCAGCTAATCAGGATGTCTGTAGAAGGCCCGTAGGACCTTGGGCCCCTTACCAAATGTATTCAGCCTCCTGAGGTAAAAGAGGCATGGCTGTGCCCTCCTGACCACATAGCCAGAGTGTACATCCCGGATGAGTTTCTCAGTGAACCCTGAGTAATTTGAAATCACTGACCGTTTCCGATGTAGACGGGGGCGTGCTCCCTGTCTGGCTTCCTGCTTGTTCACAATCCGCTCTTTGGTCTTGTCGACGTTGAGGGCCAGGTTGTTCTCCTGGCACCATTGTGTCAGGTTATCCACCTCTCTCCTGTAGGCTCACACTCCACGGTATATAGAACAAAAAGACCATTGAATGTGTCATAATAGATGGGGTCAAACGTTAAGGGAATCGTCACTCCCTCTGTCTATCTCACCTTTCATCACAAGTACACTCGTCTCAACACTGTATGTTTCTTTCTCTTCCTCTGTCTCTCGAGCTTCCATCACAGTGATCACACGGATTTCTCCGGGGCGACCATGATGCTACAGTAGGCAGTGCATTGAAATAATGGCATTATCACAGCGATTCGCTGAGGTCACAACCCAGTTGTGTTGGTCTGCGGCCAACACAGCGCATTGCAGAGGGGCTCGGCGAGGCTGTGAAGTGAGCAAAGCCGCTGTCCTCTGTGACTGTGGCCGGCTTTTAACCCACTCAGAAATGATTAGCGGTGTCTTATTAAATTAGCTCTGAGCAATCGCCGCGTTATTGTCTCAGGGGCCAGGTCTCCGCAGTACTACAGTAGAAGCAACATTGCAGATTAAGGTCCTATACAGTATGTTCTCAGTGGTTTCTGTTTGTGAAAGTGTGTTTGTGAGTGCATAATTTGTGTGCATATCATATGGGTTGTGGACCGGTAGGGGTACAGTACATGCGTATGAATGGGTACGGTGTGTGCGTGCGTGAGATTGTGCCTGTGTTCATTTTCGTTTGCTGTGGGTGCACAAAATAATGTGCACACTGGATTCTTGCTTACATGAACACTTGATGTGTGTGTGGCAGGCCCTCCTCCGTCGAGGAGGCCATGCCACCGCCTCAGGCATCTGGCAAGGTCTCTCCCACTCTTTTTTCTTACCTCATCTTTAATTCCTTCCTACCTTCCTTATTTCCTTCCCGTCTTCATCAACCATCCATATTTTGGGACTTGTAACGTGGGCAGAAAGTTTGGTCTCAGCAGTAAGCAGCCTGCGTCGACTGGCCCGTCACAGGAAGTGACATAATTGGGAGGTGGAGGCATTAATTAAAGAAATGCAAATGTTGCAGCCGACAGAACAGAGGCTTATTTTCACTTGCAAACATCTCTACCACCTGCCACTGTGTTACAGATGTAGTCTTTGCAGCAGGCTCCCTTTATGCTCCGTCAGCAAAAGGAGTTGCCGAAGAAAGAATATGTTTTATTCTCTGTTCAGCCAATTAGAAGATGCAAGAAATGGCCCGGGTACAAGCTGGCAGAGAGGTTGGAGTTTTGAGTCACAGCTGCAGTTGTTCTACAGTGGCAATACATGCATGATAAATGCCCATGAAGCCCAAATTCCACCTTGATTAAACCACACAAGATCTATTTTATACCTCTTCGTACAACAGTGTCGTGGGGTGAAAATAGATCTACAGCTTGTGCTGGGACACTGAACATTTTTGATTTTGCCCCCCCGCTAAAATAGGGACACACCCAAAATAGGGATGTCAGGTCGGAAAGTGGTTAAATTCTAAACATAGATTTAGCAGGGATAGAGAAATTGCTCCGGTGTACCCTGTTGTTGCTGAACACAACCACAGAAACACAAGAAGGAATTAGCATAACGGGGAGGGCAACGCAATAATGCATGAGGCTGAAAGAGCTGAATTAACACTGGGACGACACGCCGCGTAACAGCACCACAGTAAAGACATTACACAGCAACCCGGGAACAGAGGACCAGCCTCAAATACATTTTAATGAAGTGTGCTCCCTAAAATAGGGCGACGGGAGGAGCAAAGGAAATTTCATTTCCTTACCGCAAGCTCGTTCCGCGTAAAAGGTTTTTATAAATGCTAACGGCAGCGTCTCCTGACTCCTTCGCAACAAATGGGCTTTCCAGGTCAGATACCCAGAATGCTGTGCTAGAGGGTAGTCGCACACTCCCTGTGCTCCCGACGCCAAGTTTAACATATCAACTTAATACTCGCCTAAAAATGGACTACTAATTCTGCTGTTCTGAATCCACCCTGTCTGCTTAAAAACATATCATTTATTGTCGGACTGGATATAAATGAGTAAAGGACTCCGAAGCAAAGGTCCTCCTGCCACGCTAGCAGACATACAGCCGAGACAAAGGAAACGCCTCACGCCAAAAGCCATGGCAGGCCCAGCGGAATTAAACCTCAGTGATCTAATGAAAGCAATCAAAGACGGGACTGATGTCTCAAACAGAATCTCTAACCAAGTTGATCAAATCCAAACTGCCCTGACAGCCATGGATGGTAAGCTGACTAGTTTGACAACAAGAGTCGACACAATGGAGCAGCGGATCAGTGACGCTGAGGATCATTCCACACAGGTTGACTCCCGTCTACAGATCCTGGAAAAAGAAGTCATTTACCTGAGGGAGAGAAATATTGACCTGGAGAATCGCAGCAGAAAATTCAATATTAAAGTCCACGGTCTTCCAGAAGGGAGAGAAGGTTCTGATCCAATTGCCTTTTTTGAAACTTTCCTTCCGAGCCTGTTTGGTTCCGACACTCCCCTCGGGAGGCGAATCGAACTCCAAGCAGCACACAGATCTCCAAACACCCGCCCCGCCGCGGGCCAACCGCCGCGGAACGTATGGGTCCGCTTTCTCCGTCTCCAGGAAAAGAACAAAATACTCCAGATGGCCAGGGAGAAGCGCTCCCTCACGTTTGAAAACTCAAGAATCCATCTCTTCCAAGATATTCCACCGGCCATTCAGAAAAAGAGGAAGGAAATGTTCCTCGAGGCCAAACTCGTTCTACAAGATAATGATATCGTCTACAGAATGCGCTGGCCCTCGACGTTACAGATCGATTTCAAAGGGAAGGAAATACTGTGCCATACGAAGAGGGACGTGGATTTCTTTCTCACAGAGAACAATCTCAAACAAACAAGAAGGAGAAATGGCGCACCAGTAACCTAGGCCAGCCATTAACAGCTATCAAAAGCTCACAACCGACGGATCAAGACAAGTTAAGTGACTGTTCTCTGAACATGTGAACTATTTTTTCCTTTTTTTTTTCACTTCACCCCTATTTTTATAAAAATGTTTTCACCAATATGCGGACTTAATATCTCCCCAGTCCCAAACTAGGCTAGGCCTACCACTAAAATGGGAGGAGAATATATAACGAACTTTTCAGGTGCCTACTGAATACTTTTTATTTTTACTCATAGGCCTACAGAGTGCTAAACCAGAGCACCCAACCCAAGTCATATTGGTTATGTTTTGCAGAAGCTTTATGCTTAATATTTGCAGCTCAGGAACGGTCTTGTTCTGTTTGCTAACCCCGACTTATTACAGGTGCAGGGGCTTAATATAGCGCTTCTTTTTTGCCTTGTTTTTCGATTTTTGGTTTGTTATCATTACTATTATTATTATTACTGCTGTTATTCTTATTGTCGTTATTATTATTATTATTATTACTACTATTATTATTATTATTATTATTATTGTTATTATTGTGATCACTATTCCTGTCTTTCTTTCTCCCTTTTTTCCCCCTCTATTGTAGCCTATTATCTCTCGTTTTGCGCAACATCTAACTCAAGTATGCAAAAAGAAAAGTGGGTTGAAGGGCTCAGTGCTATTTGTCTTACGTTTCCTCCTACCTGTTGATTTATCCCTTCCCCAATGGGTCCCAAACGAAATGTAGTCTCTGTACCTAACTCTCATAACTTTCTCTTTTTATCCCATATCCTTTTTCTGTTCGCGCGAGCCAAACAAGATTGGAGCCAACACACTATTTGAATCACACTTTATGTTCTACTCGTACGGAGTGTTAAATCAGAATGGCCAACCTAAGACATTGTAGTTACGTTTTGCAGAAGCTTTTTGATTAATATGTCCGACTCAGTTATAGTCTTGATTTGTTTGATTAACCCTGACTCATCACAGGCTGGGCTAAAGGTAGCGTTTTTGTTTTGTTTTTCGCTCTGCCTCGCTATTTTGGTTTGTTAGTATTATTATTATTATTATTATTAATATTATCACTGCGATCACTACCTTTGTCCTACCTTTTCTCCTCCTTTCTCTCTCTTACTCTTATTGCAGCCTATTATCTTTCGTCTAATGCGGCACTTAATTCAAGTAGGCTTCGCAATTTAAGAGTGTTGAAGTGTTTAGAGCTATTTGTTCTTCTGCTTCTCCTTTTTTACTGATTTACTCTATCCCTTCAGGGTCCCTAGCGAAATCCAGTCTCCGTACCCAATTT
Organism: Gymnoscopelus microlampas; assembly: GCF_963454915.1. Lineage (NCBI taxonomy): Eukaryota > Metazoa > Chordata > Actinopteri > Myctophiformes > Myctophidae > Gymnoscopelus > Gymnoscopelus microlampas. Next base: position 30,513,666 of record NC_139956.1, on the reverse strand, counting down.
TTATAACTTCTTTTATCTCTTTTTCTTTCTCTCTTTTTCTTTTTTCTGTTTGCGTGTGCCAGGAAAGAATGGCTTGGAGGCAAAACTGTATTAACAGCACCGCTGTTGTTGCAGTTTTGTTTTTAAACCAGCACGTCACACCAATCTTAGTCCCACGCGTTATTTCACACAACCATACGCCCTGCATGCCGTAACTGGAGCTCTGACGCCCGGGCCCGGACCTCTGTTTATTAGGAGGGTGGTGGGATTTAAATATACTCTTTTTTTTTTTTTTTTTCTCCCACCACCTTTTACTTTACTTAACGTTCTATGCCTCCTCTTCCAGGGCCCCTAGTGAAATCTAGTCTCTGTACTCAACCCGCATTTCTCCCGCCTTCTTTTCCTTTTTTCCTTTCTTCTTTTTATTTCGATACTCGTGTGAGTTAATAAATAATGGTTTATTAAAGCAAATATTGTAAAAAGAGCCTGTCACATCAATCTTCTTAGTCTCATGACTCACCTTATGCACCCACAGGCCGTCGCCGCGATATGGGATTGACACAGCACGCCAGTCTATCAAATACAAAGAGGTTTATACCTTGTTTTTCTTTTCTCCCCTCCTCCCTTTCCCTCTCCCTCTCTCGCCGCCCCCGCGGCCGCTGTCCGTGGTGCTGAAATCTTTTCAGCACCATGGACAGCGATCGGGCAGCAGTATATCCTGCCTCTGAGTGGGGGTGAAAGGGGGGGAGTAAATCTGAGCCGCTGGCACTTTCTCATTTCTCATTTTTCATTTATGTATTTATTTATCTACTTATTTACTATTATTGTTATTATTATTATTACCCTTATTATTATTACATCTATTATTATTATTTTTATTTAATTATTTATTTCTCTCTCTCACCGAAAGCCCACTCACTGCGTGTTTGCGCAGTATTAATGCAGGCACTCATTATTAAAGCCCATTAAAGCTAATTTAAAGCCCATGTACGGCACTTATAGTGCAATATGTAAACTTGCACTTATTATCTTATTTAAAGCTGATCCATCAACTGTAAGTCCTTCGCTTGCGGCCAGGTTTGATGTCATAGCATCAGTTTGATTAATTAGGTGCAGTTAATAAGTTGAAATTATTTCTCTGCTGGACAGAGACCATAGAAGTCGGGAGACACAGGGGTGACAACATGCACATCCCATACCAGATGGGATGGTTAGTTTATGTTTTGCAATGTTGTCAACTAATGTATGTTTTGTTGGATGTCTCCCTCTCTCTCTCTCTCTCTCTCTCTCTTTCTCTCTTTCTCTCTCTCTCTCTTTCTCTCTCTCTCTCTTTCTCCCTTTTCTCTCTTTCTCTCTCTCTCTCTCTCTCTCTCTCTCTCTCTCTCTCTCTCTCTCTCTCTCTCTCTCTCTCTCTCTCTCTCCCCCCCATCCCCCCCCCCCCCCCTTTTTGTTATCTGTTGTTGCCCTCTGTTTTGTTGTTTTATTCCCTGTGTACACAAGGCGGTCATTATCTGTACTTATTCACGGTGCTCACCTCACCTTTACCTCAATCTATATCTATCTCTTAGACATGTTCTATGAGTAACTCAAATGTATTTCCAAGAGGATCAGTCGGGGCTCCCATTAGGATGGTGAGTTGGAACGTGCGTGGACTTGGAGGACTAGTGAAACGAACTAGAGTGCTATCCCATCTTAAGAGCCTTAACACAGACATTGCTTTCCTGCAGGAGACCCACCTGCGTCTAAATGAGTCCAACAGAATGAGCAAACCATGGATCGGACAAATTTATCACTCTGCCTTTAACAGTAAATCTAGGGGCGCCTCAATTTTGGTCAACAAGCGAATTCAGTTCTCCCAGACTCAGACTATCTCCGACCCAGAGGGTCGATATGTTATAGTAAGAGGAAACCTATATCAGACCCCAGTTGTTTTGGTCAGTGTCTACGCCCCTAACTGGGACAATCCGAATTTTATGACATCCCTTTTCTCTAAAATTCCTCATCTGGACAATCACAAGCTCATCTTGGGGGGGGATTTGAACCTGGCGATTGACCCTAAGGCAGATCGCTCCCACCCTAGAACACTAACACCCTCGGCCATGTCAAAGACACTGTCATCCATTATGAGTCAGCTGGGATGTATAGACCCATGGCGCTCTCTCCACCCGACTGCAAAAGAATTCTCTTTTCTCTCTAAAGTCCACCACTGTTATTCTCGTATAGACTATTTCTTTATAGATAAAGCTCTCCTCCCTTCGGTTAGGTCCACTGAATACTCCGCCATTATTATATCGGACCACGCACCTCATATCTTAGACCTAAATATTTTGCCCAATACAAGAAGACAATGGAGATTCAATACAGGATTGCTAGCCGACGACAAGTTTTGCGATCTTATCACAGACAAGATCAACATTTTTCTGGAGTTTAATAGAAATGACTCTACGTCACCCTCCTTGCTGTGGGAAGCTCTGAAAGCCTCAATGAGAGGAGAGATTATGTCATACAGTGCCTATATGTCCAGGAAGACTAAGCAGAGACAGCAAGAGCTAATCGACACGATCCTCAGCATAGACAGAGAATATGCCAGATCCCCCAGCCCAGAGCTATACGCCAGCAGAGCGAAAGCGCAAACAGAATTTGACCTACTCTCCACGAGCAAAGCAGAATATCTTCTCAAACAGTCTAGAGGTACTCATTACGAATATGGTGACAAAGCAAACCGTCTATTGGCTCTCCAACTTAAGCGCCAGTCAGCCTCAAATGTTATCTCTCAAGTATATGACTCCGACCACTCTCTCACCTCCGACCCCTCTAAGATCAATTCAGTATTTGCGTCCTTCTACTCTAACATCTATAAATCCGAACCACCTGTTGATAACACCAGAATGGACGCCTTTCTAAATAGTCTAGTCTTCCCCATTATAGATCCGATTTGTAAGACCAGCCTGGAGAGTCCCATACGATTAGAAGAGATCATTTCTTGCCTCAAATCAATGCAAAATAACAAAGCACCAGGACCAGATGGTTTCCCGATAGACTTCTACAAGAAGTTCCCCCATCTTTTCGCCCCCCTATTACTAGACATGTTTAATCACTCACTGGAGCAAGGTTCCCTCCCCCCACTACTGAACCAGGCCACTATCTCACTCATACTTAAGAAAGACAAGAAACCAGAAGAGTGCGGCAGTTGGAGACCAATAAGCTTGATAAATGCAGACGTTAAGCTGCTCGCAAAAGTTCTAGCACTCCGCCTGGACCCCTGCCTCCCAGATATTATATCCGAAGACCAAACGGGCTTCGTCAGGGGAAGGCAGCTATCATCGAACATCAGTAGGCTTTTAAACATCATGCTCTCGCCTGACAACACGCAACCTGCTGAATTGGTTATCGCGCTCGACGCGGAAAAAGCCTTCGATCGCGTCGAGTGGGATTACCTGTTCTCGGTTTTAGGGAAATTTGGTTTCGGGCCTAAATTTGTCTCCTGGATACAACTCTTATACTCTGCCCCCACGGCCTGCGTAATCACTAACTCTCAGAAGTCTGATTTTTTCCCCTTAACGAGAGGAACACGCCAAGGTTGCCCTCTCTCTCCCCTGCTCTTTGCGTTAGCAATCGAACCGTTATCAATCGCCCTCAAATCCTCGCCGCTCTTTAACGGCATCTATAGAGCTGGACGAGAACATCGAGTATCTCTCTATGCCGACGATCTCTTGCTCTTTGTTTCGGACCCATGCAACTCTGCAGAAAATATTTTACAAATTTTAACTTCCTTTGGCTCCTTCTCAGGTTATAAACTAAATATTAGCAAAAGTGAGTGTTCCCCCATAAATGAGGCAGCCAAGCTCATTACCCAAAGCGCCATACCATTCCGCCTGTCACCGAACGGCTTCCGCTACTTGGGTATCAATATAGCTCACTCCCCCTCCCTACTAATCGAGTACAACATCACAAAATTAGTCACGGAAATAAAGTCCGATCTGATTCGGTGGGCCTCTCTCCCCATTTCCCTAGCAGGCAGAATCAACTCTGTCAAAATGAACATCTTACCAAGGCTTTTGTTTCTTTTTCAATCCCTCCCGGTTTTCCTACCCAAATCATTTTTCCATTCACTAGATAAAACAATCTCAACATTTATCTGGGCGGGCAAGAGCCCAAGAGCACGTAGAGCCCTTCTCCAAAAGAGCAAAAGCGAGGGTGGTCTAGCGTTGCCAAATTTCCAACATTATTATTGGGCAGCTAACCTCCAGAGAATCCAGAACTGGCACAATTCCCCCAACCTCAACTGGTGCATAATGGAGAGCCATTCCGCATGCCCATCCTCGTTGATGGCGCTCGTCTGTGCCCCCCTTACCTCTCGTTGCCCTGACTACATAAGAAACCCAGTCGTACTCGCTACTCTCAAAATCTGGAACCAGTTCAGAAAACACTTCGGGCTCCAGACCGCCTCGCCTTACAGCCCGATTTCCAACAACCATCTGTTCAAACCCTCCAGCTCAGACCCAGCCTTCAACCTTTGGAGAGAGAGAGGTCTGACCCATTTCCTAGACCTCTACTCAGAGGGCTCATTTGCCTCATTTGAAGCTCTCCGCACCAAGTTCAATTTACCTCACTCCCACCTGTTCCGCTACCTCCAGGTTCGCGACTACGCCCGTACCCATTTTACACCCTTTCCCCAGTCTCCTACAAACTCCGTGATTAGTAAAATACTTTCTCTCACAAAAGTACAAGGCGGGATTTCGTCACTATACGATATTATATCTTCTCTGAAAGTGCTATCGCTCGCGGGGGTCAGAGGTAAATGGGAAACGGAGCTTGAGTCTGATCTGACAGATGCACAGTGGGAAGAGGCAGTCTTCAGGGTCAATAACACTTCATCATGTGCTCGCTTAAGCCTAATCCAGTTCAAAACTTTGCATAGGGTCCATTTCACAAAAGCCAAACTCAGTAACCTTTTCCCAGGAATGAGCGACGCCTGCGACAGGTGCGGCCTGTCACCTGCCAATCATACCCACATGTTCTTCTCCTGTCCCAGGCTGGCCGATTTCTGGTCCAACTTCTTCGTCACGCTAGGCAACGTGCTAAATATCAACCTCGACCCATGCCCCCTGATAGCCATCTTTGGGGTGCCCAACTCACTCGCTGGTATCTCCAGGAAGGAACTTGATGTTCTAGCCTTTGCCTCTCTCATCGCCCGTAGGCGTATCCTCCTGCATTGGAAAGGCCCAAATCCACCATCCACCACTTCCTGGCTCAAGGACCTAATGTCATTTTTAGCATCAGAAAAGGTTAAATACTCCCTACGAGGCTCAACTTCCACTTTTTATGATAGATGGCAACCACTGATTACATTCTTTAATACCCTCTCGTCCCTTGACCCAGACTGATTCCATAGAAAATAAATACTCCTCACTGAGGTGAGCACCTCTGACACATCAGCAACCCCGCCTTAAAGTATCCTGGTTATAACCATGTGAGTGTGTGGGTATGTGTGGGCGTACGTGCTTATGCGTGCGCACACGCATACTTACTCATGTTTGGTTTGTATAAAACTCTGTCCTGTTTTGTTTTGTTTTGTTTACTTTCGTTTTTTGTTTTTGTTTTTGTTTAGTTCCTCGTTGCCCCTTGTCATTTCCCAGTCTTGTCAATGTCCTGTCATGTCCCATAAAAGTTAAAAAGAAACACGGTGATATGTTGATACCGTTACCTCTTTCTTCTCTCCCTGTACCACCTGTTTCACCAATAAAAGATATTAAAAAAAAAAAAAAAAAAAAAATGGGCTTTCCAGCACATAGTGTGATGACCTGGTTGCGGGATATGGAGAAACACGGCAACTGAGATGAGCTCAGGCACGCGACTGTGGATGATGGCACATTGTACCATTGTGTGAAAAATGGCAGTGGAAGAATCATACCATAGAAATTGATGTTCTCTCACCCCATCCAACACGCCTCCCTGCTTTGCTTCCCTCTTCATTTCCATACACGCACGCACGCACGCACGCACGCACGCACGCACGCACGCACAATTGATGTTCTCTCACCCCATCCAACACGCCTCCCTGCTTTGCTTCCCTCTTCATTTCCATACACGCACGCACGCACGCACGCACGCACGCACGCACGCACGCACGCACGCACGCACGCACGCACACACACACACACACACACACACACACACACACACACACACACACACACACACACACACACACACACACACACACACACACACATACAGTACTTGTTCTGCCTGCTCTGCCACCCGCATCCATGTTCTTTCTCTCCTTTTCTCCTGTCCTTCAGGACAGAGAGGTGGACACGTGTGTGGGTGTGTGTGTGTGTGGAGGGGGGGGGGGGGGGGCGTTGCATGCGTGCGTGCAGAAATAGCTTCCCATGCATCACTATCGCCACACTGGCTCCTCGCTCCCGTGTCTCTCCCTTTTGTCTTCTAGGCGAAGGGCGCCCGTATAGGGGGGAAAGAGAGAGAGAGAGAGAGAGTAGAAACAAGTTAACCTTCTGCGAGCGTACCTATACGGCATTCAACCGTCACCTACTTTCCACTGTCGTTCCCCCCGTGTTTCAATTATGTCATTTCCCGGCAGAACGATACCCCTGTTGTAATAAGGTCTGCGCCTAGAAGAGGCGTGGGGGAGAGGGTTATTTTGAGTCACATGCCTCTGCCTTGAGCTTTCCCTCTCTCTTGCTGAGACGAACCATTCCGCTCCCCTTCTTTGAATCGTCCACCTCCCCACCCACGCGCCTCGCTCCACGACGCCATTTTGATGCTATCGCTTTGTCGATCTGCACGCGGCGTGATCAAAGGAAGCCTTGTTAACTCTCCCTGTTTGCTATCCTTTCGCTTCCTTTGCTCCTTTTGTACTGGCTCTCCGCCTGCATCCCACCTAGGGCTGGCATGATCATGAAATATTAGTTGACGATGAAATATACAAATCATTGTGATTAATGATTTATTTGTGGTTTTGGCATTGAACATTGAAACATATAAATAAAAATAACATTTATCTTGGCCTTTGCACAGATAGCTGCACAGGGCACAATAAGTCAAAGCAGGCCATATCCTTAATAATTTTATACCAACCAATTTTATATATCAATTGTGTAGGCCTGCGGCTATATAATAACACAGGCCTATGCCCCACCCTGGTTTCTGTTCCCCAGTGCAACCCCTCCATTCCTCTGAACCCCCCTCCTCCCCCCCCACAGACACACACACACACACACACACACACACACACACACACACACACACACACACACACACACACACACACACACACACACACACACACACTCTCTCTCCTTGGTGAGGTGTATGTTGAGTGTTAGTGAAGGGACTTAATGATCACCCGGCTACATGTTGGAGTGAGCGAGACAGCATTGGGTACTGAGATGGATCAGAGCGTGCATGGGAGTGGACAGGACGGTGATTACAGCCTGAAGGGGTCAAACATGCTCACGACCGACGGCTAGCGCCAGACACGCGCACACATGCGCGTACGCTCACACCGCAGTGCGCCTATCCCCCCCGCCCCCGTGCGCACGCACACACACACACACACACACACACACACACACACACACACACACACACACACACACACACAATTGAAATGACAGTCACACATAGGATACCCCTCCCACAGCCATCTCCTCTCCACCATAAACACGCCTATAGGTCAGAACAATCAAATTGAGCCATAACGCAACGTACATGCGCAGCATGCGGATTGCATGTAAACTCTATGTGGCCCAGCGGCACATTACTGTGACATTTAGTGAATTGTGTGTGTGTGTCTCTCTCTCTTTCTCTCTCTCTCTCTTATCTCTCTGTGCTGTCCTAGCCACCTAACCACTAAACCCCCTCCACACACACACACACACACACACACACACACACACACACACACACACACACACACACACACACACACACACACACACACACACACACACACACACACGTGCAGTAACGTTAAGTCTTAAGGCTAATCGCCCTGATTTCACGGCAATTACTGGTAGTTTGTGGTGCAGATGAATTGTTATCATGAACCCAGCATGCAGACCATGTCCAATAGCGGTATTACCACTCGGGCACGCGCTAATAGACGCATTAATACACACATGCACAGTCTATAAATACACCACGCATAATAAACATGCAATTAACTCTTTGACTGCCAGATAATATAACATCGTTTGCTAAGCCACTGCCAGTGATTATTCGAAACACGGAGGGTTTCTCTCTGCTTCCGCGAAAATCATCGCGACCCCCAGTTCACTTGTTATAGGCCGTTGAAGCCTGATTTATACTTGGTAAAGTTTAAGTTAAGCATTAATACGCCTATATGTCATTTTGTCGTTAACACAGCAACCAATGCAGATATATTGCAAATAACATCGTTGATACTTGGCAGTCAGTCCTAAAGATCATTTTTTTAAGAAACAAATCAGAATCGCCTGCAACCTGAACAAAGCTTAAGAGCCTCCATGCAGGCTTGACGGCTATGCTAACCTCAGAGGCCCACAGTCCGGGTGGCGGGCCTAATAATGATTCCTAATAGGGAGCAGTAATTGGAAATAGCAACTTCATTAGTGAGTGACAGCAGCAGGTGATAAGAAAGGGGAATACGGCAATGGGTGATTCTCATAAACTCATTATCTGCTCCCTGCACCTCTCTCCTCAATTATTGGACAGGATCCGTACAATCCTCACAGCTTCTCTTCCTCTGCCCACCTCTCTCTCTCTCTCTCCTTTCCTCTGCTTCTTTGACTATAGTTTTCTAAGTACTTTCTTTCTCTGAGATACTCTGTTATCAGTGTTTGAGAGGTGGAAGGCCTATAATAGCAGAATTAATACGATTCTTTCAGGTCCGACATTTTTGTATTGTATAGAAATGTGTAAAGTAACTGAGTACATGTACTCAAGCACTGTACTTAAGTACATTTTTTTCAATACTTTATACTTCTACTCCACTATATCTCAGATCCAAATAGTGTACGTTTACTCCACTACAATTATTTGAAAACTTTAGTTACTAGTTCATTTGTAGATTTTGGTTATTATTATAAAACACACATAATAGCCCTATATACATTTCGGCCATTTGAAAATAGCTGAACGACAAGCTCACAATGCGTCGCGATGTAAGCTTGTAGATGTGCTATTCTCAGAAGATTTGAAAACTTGTGAAATGGGACGTTCTGCATAATGAGTACTTTTACTTTTGTACTTTAAGTATGTTGATACCAATACTTTTGTACTTTTACTGAAGTAAATTTTGATTACCAGACTTTTACTTGTAACACTAACAGAGTATTTCTAAATTGGTCTTATTGTCATATTAGGCTCTCAGGAAGTGAAGCAAAACCTCATAACATTGAACAACAAACTTGATGTTACATTACACACTCCATGCACAGCCAGTAAAGAACCCAGCTCTGTGACCCCGCACTGGCCCTGCGCTATCAATCGTGAGCTTGAACTTCGACCCCGCATAAAGATTCGGTCTTGGTGTCAGCTAAAGGCGAGGTCGATATGCGAGTGGATACTGCCGGCGGCCAAGCCAAGAATTGACCGATACCCTTTTTTTAGATTCCTGTACGATTCGGGCTGATGGTATAAGAGCGCTTCATCACAAATGCCAATACTGAATCAGTGTTCAACGCTTTGCCCGGATATAAAGTGTTGGCGTGTTAAAATGTGATAATGAACGTCAAATTGATGTAATGAACATTGAAAACCAATCCCATTGCAAGTGAGCATTCACAGCATGCGAATGAGACACTATCCACTGCTGGAGAGATGCAGCAAACTAATAAGAGAAAAGCAAACGGGCGTAGCACAGTGCTCTGTCATTAGCTCTAGTGTTAATCTCTTTTGCAAAGTGTGTGTGTGTGTGTGTGTGTGTGTGTGTGTGTGTGTGTGTGTGTGTGTGTGTGTGCGTGCGTGCGTGCCTGCGTGCGTGCGTGCGTGTGTGCGTGTGTGTGTGTTTCCATGCACACGTCTTGAGTAAGTACATGTGGAGCGGCTAGGCTTTTGCAGAGTTTAATTATCTAACAATGTTTCCCTCTCAGTTGGCCGGTGATTGGTTGCGTAAAAGTGCAGCAATGGGTTGGGCGGCAGAACAGAGGGTGAACCAGAGGCAGAGAGAGAGAGTGAGAGAGAGAGAGAGGGAGAGAGAGAGAAAGAGAGGGGGGGTGCCTCGAGCTCTGGAGTGGCATTGGTGATGCACTGTTGAGCACGGGCAAGCGAAGGAGAGAGAAAGGGAGACCAAGAACATGGCAGGGGGAAATGAGCAGTATGAGGTGATTGAAGGAAACAAAGGACCGGGGCAGGCTAATGACACACTGAATAGACCCAATTCCTGTGATCGAGAGCCTGAATAGGATCATATCTGATTCGCCGCTCTTTTGTAAAAGCACAGAGAGGAGGGAGAAGAGAGAGAAAGATAGATAGAGTGAGAAGGAGAGCGGGAGAAAAAAAAACAAAAGGCAGAACGGAGTGTAAATACGAATGTTTTTTTCTTCTGTGTGTGTTGTACAAAATAGGTGCCTCAATGACATTTACACAGTCATCGCTATTGCAGTCATGAAAGCAAGGAAGGAGGCCGGTCATAACAATCATGAAGCTATTACAGAGCACACAATAGGAAACAAATGCAAACGCAGCGCAGAGCAGAGCGAGAAAGCGAGCAGAAGAACGGAGATAGTGACAGCCATTGTTGATCCCCGAGCTCGCGTTCATTCAAATGCATCCTTTTTATAAAGCCCAGGGACCAATGGAGATTGCACATGCTGTAGCCCATGGGTCGAGGCTAAAGGTCACCGATGCATTCTTATGCAAAACGGTCATGTACTGTAGCAGTGCAGTCCCAGGGCCACGGCACATCCACACACGCACGCGCGCACGCGCACACATGCCACGTTGCTTTGTCACACTGAGACCTATTTGGGTCGATTAGCTCCACAGTTGCCCTTTGCCACACACTCACGCCAGTCTAAGTGCCCAGAAGGGCTGCCCAGCTGTGACTGTGTGTGCTGTGTGTATGGGTGCGTGTGTGTGTGTTTGAGTGTGCGTTGGATTGTCACGCAAACTGACATATGACCAACTGTGACTTTCCTCCAAATGTACCAGCTGTCACCCTGCAGCGCACGTTCCACATTACCGCACGGCTGCATTGCTAACCATTATAAATGCATACATCATAGTATATTGCAGAGAGAGGGAGAGAGAGAGAGAGAATTTTACCGCGGGTAGAAATCTCCCACTGCTGACATTCCAATTTATATCAGTGAGTGTTTTAGAGGGAGGTTCCAGTGTCTTGTGGGACTACATACCCCTTGCGGATAGTATTGTACCCTTTTTTCGGGTGTGGTCCGTGCGGTTGTGAGACGACTGCTGTGTTGAACCTCAAGCACAGCAGGGAGAGATGGCGGAGGGGTCTGAAAGCCAAAGAACTGTCGCATAACTCCCGATTGGCATTCATGTGGATGTGTCTCCTGGGAGCAGAGCTGCATCCTAATGATGCCGTGACATTTGGGTCTTGTAGGCTTCCATAACTGTTGTCAGTGTGCATTGCGTATTATGCATTCATGTGTGGACTGTACGTCTGTGTGTGTTTGTGTGCGTGAGCGCTTGTGTGTGTGTGTGCGTGCATGCTTTGTTGTCATCTTTACAAATGCCAGTATGTGCCACCCTTCACGCTTACATAGGCATAATGCGTGTTTGTCGTGCCGCAGGCGTAGACATTGCCTGTTGTTGCCCGAGTGTCTGCAAGCGCGCACTTGCAAACAAAAGTGTTGTCCTCAAACGACGGGACGCTGTTTTTCCCCCCAGAGCAATCTTTTTCCTTTCTCCTGGTGGTTCTATCTATCACATCAAGCCGGGCTTGTGGAGGCGGTGGAGTGGAGCTCAAATGAGCGAGCCAGCGTGGGTGGCAGGCTGCCATTATGAACGGCATACATCAGCGATCCATCAGCAAAAGTTGGGGGCCACGTCCCCCTGAGCATCATTGATCTCTCCCTTCTGCAGAATGTGCAATATATACAGTTTATATATATATATATATATATATATATATATATATATATATATATATATATATATATATCGTATATGGTGGATGAACCTTGGTGCACAATCACTTCCCACATCATAGGTCACAAGACTAAATATAGCCCTATAGGACTGCAATGCTACATGACCCATCACCTGTTACTCCCCCACCCCGCCCATCGCGCCCCTTAAGGCAACTTTTTTCAATCATCATAATCATAATGACATCGTGCAGCTCCAAAAGACGAGGGAGGGGAATCCAAATTGATTTGAAGTTGGATGCAATTTCCACTACCGTTGTCTTGTCGGAGGGAATATTGTTTCACGCCTACTACAGCTGGCCCGCAATTTGCCAACAACACTTGAGAGAAGGTATACATGCAGGGCCCCCTGCTAGTTCCTCCATCTCTTCTGTTCTACACCATGTTTACACACACTCACTCACTCCTCCTCCTCCTCCTCCTCTGCCTCTTCCCGGCCTCCTTCATCTGTCTCCGTCTGTCTCTCTCCCCCTGCCGTTTCGGTCCGTTCCAAAATCCTGTCTGGTCCAGCCCCTAAATGTGTTTGGCCGCCTTGTAAGTAGAAGTTCTGTTAATTACTTTGTCGTCTGTCCCCACAGACATCTGCCACTGACAGTTTTATAGACCGTCTCTCCAAGGAGGAGCAGACGAGGATCGGCACAGGGCTCTGACGGCCGATTAAAGAAGGCAGCTAAAAGCCTGTCATCACCTCCTGTCAGCAGTGCATTTCAAGACCAAATTTGTTTACCTTGTATATGCGTCTATGTCTCCTGACTTTATTTTCCCCAGGGTAAGCCTAAATTTCAACTAGAGAATGACAGCTCTACGCTAGAGCAGGAAAGCAGATTATAGAGGGGCAGAAAGACAAATAAAATATACACAAGCAGCGGTATACAGCGGTAAAGAAACAACAGCATATAGTCAGGAGACAGTGAGGAAGAAAGACACAGAGAGATGGGTATTTGTTGTTCAGAAGGCCCGTCCACCTTTCAGCTAATGGAAAAGCCATGTTTGTGTTGGTTCCTCCCCCCCCCCCGGTGCCTCACGTCTACACAGGCACTCACAGCACAGCGCTTTTCTAGGGGAGCTGTCCATCATGGTGTGGTTCTGAAAAGTAGTCTGAGATGTCCGCGCCGGGGCGGGGGGTGCGGAGTTGGGGAGGGGAGCCCTGGTGTGATTTACCCAAAGCCCGGGCCATGTTTGTTTGCCCTAGCAAGCGCGAACATGCAGCCCCTGCTGCTGCAGCAGCAGCACGACCCTGGGGAGCTGTCCACACAGCTGTGGTGCTGAAACCAGGGAACCACCACTCTGCTTGCTACAGCACTTTCTGCTGGTCACTGTGGCTTTCGCATTCATAACTAACATATAGGAGTAAATGAGATTACAGCCGTTGGGCTGGTTCTCTGGCACGTGCGGCCGCTTGGAGGGATACTCGAACACGAGAGGATTTCTTTGCCCTAGTCCGATTTGTGTTCATGTTGAGTTTTATGTGCAGAAATTGAATGTAGCCTACTTGTATGACCCAGAAGCACTTTAAGCGTAGATGCACAGCTGGCACAGTGTGCAGCCCTCTGACTGCATGGCACTTGAAGGCGAGAGCTGAATTGAATTATAGTGCTTGGTTGTGGCCATTGAGATGATACCCTAAACGGTAATAGTAGCTGTTTTCTGCAGCACCATATCCTTGTCAGGGGTTATATAATGCCCTTTTGAGTCTCACAGGGGAAAGAGAAGTGTTTGAAGGTCCGAGGGAAATGCTCTGTTATTCTCAATCCTTCACCCAGGCGGCTATGATGTTACTGCAATATCACTTCTGAAAAACACTTAGAGAGAGAGAGAGAGAGAGAGAGAGAGAGAATGAAAGTGAGGGAGAGAGAGGAGCATTGGGAAATCTCTCAACCTATCTCCCAGCCACCTCACTATTCCCTGTTCACTCTCGCTCACCTCGCTGACTTTCAATCGCCGGAGCCAATTTGCTGGGAGAGGAGCCCCAATGCCGGCAAGAAATGAAACCACCTCAATGACATCCCCCTGCCCCCCCCCCCCCCATCTCTCTCTCTCTCTCCACCTCCACCTCTCTAGGACACACACACACACACACACACACACACACACACACACACACACACACACACACACACACACACACACACACACACACACACACACACACACACACACACACAGACACCCTCCGCCCGCACCCCCTACTCCTCTCTCCTCTTTTTTTCCACTCTCCAGACCCCCAGGCAAAGTCCTGGAAGAGGAGCTGGGAGAATCACTTGGTCGCCTCATCACGTCATAACACATGCCCACACCACCACCTCCCATTATTCCTACATCACACTGAGAGAGACAGGGAGAGAGACACAGAGAGAGACACACAGAGAGAGAGGGAGAGAGAGCTACTGTAGACAGAGGGAAATCCAGGCCGACATAGAAAGAGAGAGGGGATGAGAACAGTAGCCGGCCACTTTCTTAGTCTTCCCCCTGGAAAAAAGAGAGGCACAGGAAATGGAAGAATCCATCAAAAAAGGGGCCGGGTGGAGGCACTCGCCCTACACTTTGCAATGACACACTTGGTGGTCCTTTGTACTTTTTATCTCCTCCATTTGGAGTTCTGCGAGGTGTGGCGGACATGTATTTCTCAACCAGGATGTGAACTTGTCCTTTCAAGTTTATGATTTGATGGGCCGTGAATGCATTATTAATGCAGTCCCTCTCGCCACCCCTGTTGTTATGTTTTTCTACAAACGCCAAAGGAGAGCAGAGCGTGGGCCGAGAGAGCGAATGAAACGGAAAATAGAGATAGAGGGAGAGAGATGGAGAGAGAAAATAGAGGTAGAGGGAGAGAGAAGGAGAGAGAAAATAGCTGGAGCGATGTTTGCCTCGGGGAGCAGCCGGGCACTGTCTCTTCTCCGGCAATGATGGGGCGGGGGGAGGGTTGAGACTGTAAATAATTTACTGTCTCCCGCAAAGAACACACACACACACACACACACACACACACACACACACACACACACACACACACACACACACACACACACACACACACACACACACACACACACACACACAGGTGTGAAAGCAAACACAACACCTTTCTTCTCTCTCTCTCTCTCTCTCTCTCTCTCTCACACACATACACACACAAAGCCCATTGTCAGAGTTGCAGCTCTCCATGGGGGACCAGCCAGGCACATTACTATTTCATGTACGTTTTTTGTCTGTTTTTCTTGGCCACCATAGAAGTATTGTATGTGGTAAACCCCGTCTACACCCCTCTCCCCACAGATGTGTGTTGTTATTCTTTCGATGCCTCTAGAGCTCATACCTATAAATGAGATGATGTAAGACCTCACTGATCGCTTAGCACATTATACCCAGACGCTTTGCCCTCGAGGCAAATTGATACCACGCGGCCGAACTTAAAATATTTTCATGCTCATTTACATGCTTTTGCAGTGAAATATGAACTAGCCTTTGTTTTACCTGCACCAGAAATAGCTTTGTGTCTTGTTTCTCGTGTTACCCGTTGCATCTGTTTTTTTTCTGACAGCAGTTGAACCAGTGCATGTCCGAGGTTTTGACGTTTGCTACGTGTGACCTTATCTCCTGTCCTGGGCCGGCCACGCCTGAGGCAATCTCAGTCTGATCCCCTCAAAAGTGACTGCCGATCAAAGCTTAACGAACGCCAATGCTACATTACCTTGTCATTTACTCCTCTCATTATTCCTCCTCCTATCGTTGCATTTTAATTATCGACACATTTCAAAAGCCCAAAGGGTTTGGAACAGGGCATGCCCTTTAACACTGGCCTCATAATGATTTCCCAGTTATTCTGTTGCCGGCATAAAAGACACCAGTGCTCCCCGGAGGGCCTCTCCTGACATTTAGCTTGGGCGGCCGGTGGATGAGGAAGGGGGGTGGGGTAAAAGAACGAAGGGAAAAAAAAGCAGGGGTGAGAAAAGGAAAAAAAAAAGGCTAAAGAGACAAGATTGGCTATAGCAGAGAGAGAGAGCTTGATAATAGGCCTTGCGGAAGAGGCTGGCAGGGTGGGGAGAAAAAAGCCTGGGAAATGTCAGGCGTGACCCGCATAGCTGTGAGCAGAGGCGAATGTCAAGGGGTGGCGGGGAGGTGGGCGGCCGTTGGAGTGATTTCCCCATCATTAGGCAGATAGCGGTGACCCCAGTCCAGGGCACGGTCGCCAATGACTGCCGGTGGGGCTTCAGGAGGTTGTGACCGAGCTCATCTGAGATGAAGGAATGAGATAAGACCACGTTGCTGATAACAGGGAAACTATGAATAATCCCCCCCACCGGCTGGTTCTGGGCTCAGGCCAGCATGCAGGCAACATGACCCAAGGCTATTGGAGGATTTTTGCAAACAACTCTCATTCTAAGTGAAATAAAAGTGAAAAATAAAGTGAACATCCTGAGCAACTCAGGATGATATAATATATAAATAATCATATTTGAACTGGGGACCCCCCCACCACCCTGCCAAGCACTTGGTATTGTAAGAGTCATTACATTCAGTTTGACTCGGTTCCACAGATAAATATTGTGAAAATAGCAGATGGGCTATTTTCCAACTTTTTACATCTTTCCTATATTATTTGACCATTTGGCCAATGTTTGACCAGTTTTTATAGTGCAGTTTGTTGATTACTGTTGATGCAGTAATGGTCTTTTTTATTTTCATTTTTTTCAAACATTTTTTTTTTGTGGGGACTGACCCACAGGTTGAGAACCACTGAGTTATGAGAACCATCTTTCTTCTGAGATCCTGGCAATTGATGCGTCCTAAACCACCCCACCCCTCCGTCTCTCTCTCTCTCTCTCCTGCCTGGCACAGCGGTCGCAGATGGAGCAGACACTGCCCCGCTGGTGCCACTGTGTTGGGTGGCGTTTCACTCTAATGTGGGAGCCTGCAGGCACTGGCAGGAACACAAAGGGCTCCGCCTGGCAAAGCGGCACGTTGATCAGTTACTGGGGGTTGGTTGGGGGAAGAGGACAGAGCTGCAATGTGAGATTTAGATTTGTACATTTAGTGTTGCACTCCTGTCTATGGTAGCCATGTTGGTGTTAAAGCCCCCGCCCCCCATCCCCTCTCTCTCTCTCTCTCTCTGACTGTCTCTCTCTCTCTCTCATATGTTAGTCTCGTGAGCCAGACTGTTGGCTCCCACAATTTTCAAATGCTTCCATCATGCAGTCTGGAGCAACGGAAGC
>NC_139956.1:30441355-30491355 GCF_963454915.1 Gymnoscopelus microlampas | reverse complement strand
GTGGTTCTCAGACATTTTCATATGAACCCCCAGATTAATGTGTAGTGGTCCGCAGACCCCCCATCTGAAAATATTTTATGCCAAAAAATTAGCTGATCTACAAGCTCACAACCAGTGGTGTAAAGTAACTAAGTGCATTTACTCAAGTACTGTACTTAAGTACAATTTGGAGGTATTTTTACTTTACTGGAGGATTTCCAATGTTCACTACTTTTACTCCTACTCCACTACGTTTCAGGGGCAAATGTTGTACTTTTACTCCACTACAATTATTTGAAAACTTTAGTTACTAGATACTTTGCAGATTTTGATTATTATTACAAAACATACATTACCCACTTCAGCCCTTTTATATATACATTTCGGCCATTTGAAAATAGGCGATCTACAAGCTCACAATGCGCTGCGATGCGACGCATTGTGAGCCTGTAGATCGGCTATTTTCAATCGATTGTTATACATTTCAAAACTTGTGAAATGGGACATTCTGCATAATGAGTACTTTCTACTTTTGGTACTTTGAGTACATTTTGATACCAATACTTTTGTACTTTTGTAAATTTAGAATTCCAAAGTTTTACAGTGTACCTGTAACAGAGTATTTCTACACTGCAGTATTGATACTTTTACATATGTAAAACATTTGAGTAATTTTCCCACCACTGCTCACAACCCGTTGCATCGCGACTGGTCACGACTCGCCTCCGCCAGGCTGAAGGAGCAGCGTTTTACACTCTCACATGTTCCGGTTTAATGTTCTCATTTGGGCCACGGTCAAACGGCCAGCTATTTGGAATACATGAGCCTGTTTAAATTCATGAGGTCGGCCCCCGTGCTTTCTGTAATTCCGGTTATTTACACACCCCTAGGCCTCTCAGAAGATCCATGAGGGGAGGTGGGGAGACTGCAGGCTTAAATGCAAAATAATGCATTAAAGGCATGCATGCATGCAAGGGAGAGAGAGAGAGAGAGAGAGAGCGAGAGAGAGAGAGAGAGAGCGAGAGAGAGAGAGAGAGAGAGAGAGAGAGAGAGAGAGAGAGAGAGAGAGAGAGAGAGAGAGAGAGAGAGAGAGAGAGAGAGAGAGAGAGAGAGAGAGAGAGAGAGAGAGAGAGAGAGAGAGAGAGAGAGAGAGAGAGAGAGAGAGAGAGAGAGAGAGAGAGAGAGGGGGGTACATGGTTTGCATACAAATATTCCTCACAAGCCAGTTTATCCCATTCCACAACCTCCTTATTGAAGAAAATATATTCTTTTTTATGGGTGCTGGAAAACATAGATTCATGTAAGAATCATGATTCTTATTATCAAAGATTCAAAATCGATTCACAATTTCCAAAAATGGATTTTAAAATTAATATTTTTTTGTTTTACTATGTTGTGTTTCTGCATCAAATAAAGAATACAACTAATCTAAGATTCCATCAAAGCCAAGAATTTTTACGTGACCCTCTCTGGTATTATAGAATTTTTTTGTTTGAGCTGTTTTAATCGGATCGTGACCTGAAGAATCGGAATGCAATCGTGAGAGGTAGCCCGTTGTTTTCTTCTTGCCGCAGCCCAGTTGAATTATTAGACCAACCATGTTTCTCAGAGATGGCCCACAGAAAGATAGAAGAGAAAATTGAAAGCAACAGCAGCGAGGGGTTGACTGCAACAGTATAAAGGCCAGCACGGTTTTACTAAAAGGTCGAGTGCTCCAGGTGAGACAGGTGAAGGAAATACAAGCTGAGAAAGAACACCGGGTAATCAGCCAGATTGATTACCACTTGAACCCTATAGCATCCCTATTCTGGGCTACAGTTCTGCACAGGTCAACCTAAACCAAATGATACCTGACAATACCCAGAGGTCAATTGGGTCCGTGTCAGTTCAGAATCCATTACCTCGGGCAGTGTTGGAAGAAGTACATTTTTTTTTTTGCTTAAGTAAAAGTAAAAGTTTTAATAGCACAAGGTAGAAATACTCTAAGTATGTCCGGTATTCAAAGTACAAAGGTGTTGGCATCAAAATATTACGTAAAGTGCTAAAAGTAAAAGTACTCGTTAAGCAGAATGTCCTATTTCACAAGTTTTCAAAATGCATAGAAATCTTTTGAAAATGGCAGATCTACAAGCTCACAAGCTTGAGCTTGTAGATCGGCTATTTTAAAATAGACGAAGTATACGTGATATGGATCTCCCTGAAATAAAGATTTGATTTGAATAGTGTTGAAGTGGTTAATGTATGTTTTGTAGTAATAATCAAAATCTGCAAAGTAACTAGTAACTAGTAAGAGATGTAGTATGATGTAGTAAAAGTATTGAAAATTGGAAGTACTCCAGTAAAGTAAAGCATACCTCAACATTGTACTTAACTAAGTACAGTAACTTAAGTACATGTACTTAGTTACTTTCCATCACTGGAAATTACTCCATTACTTTCCATCGGGTCCCTGGTCTTTTTATCATTACTAGACCATACCCGGTGAAGGGAGCAGGCGAAAGTAGTTGCAAACTTGGGGTTATTGCACGTCCTGTCGCGCGGTTTCTCCCCCCCCATCTCCCCTGGGCACCCCTCCCCATGGGCACCCGTCCGTCCGTCCGTCCGTCCGTCGCGGAACCCCCCTGGTCCCGTCGCAAACACACACACACACACACACACACACACACACACACACACACACACACACACACACACACACACACACACACAGAGAGAGAGATCCGTAAGAATTCAGTCAGAGAGTGGGCGGGGTCTATGGTGTGGAAGCAGGCTTGCTCATATGGGCTAGCTCACTGGCAGAGCGTGACAGATGTTGGTGTTGCCATGTTGGCCTATTGTAAGCGGTTTAGGGGCGGTTTAGGGGTAGTGTGTTTTGGCGTTGGTTGTGAAAGTGCAGGTGGGTGTAGGGACGCGTTGTGAGCTTGTAGATCGGCTGTTTTCCAAGAGGCAAGGTATATGTGTGAAGGCGCTTCGTTTGGCCTTCTTTTCATAGACCTTGTTGCTTGTAGGGCTTGTTTCGTTTGGCCTTGTTTTCATAGACCTTGCTGCTTGTTTCTCGCGCGAACCTGGCAACGTTATCTCCCATTGTTTGACACATAAACGCTAATAAGAAGCTGAGATTTGATGAAATTGAAAAACGGGCTTCGCAGTTAAGTTCAGATGGTAATGGTCAATGACTGTGTGCAAAATCAGAGCAATTGCTCGAGCCACTGAGGAGAACCGGGCAGCTTCACCATGAGACGACTACAGACGCGACTACTACAGAGATTAGTCAAATTATAGGAGGATGTGTAATACTTGAGTGGATCATAATAGGTGAACATCTGGCGAAAATAGCCAATCTACAACTCACAATGCACCGCAACAATAAGCGTTGTGAGCCTGTAGACCGGCTATTTACGGCGAAGATATTTGGTGTAGAGGGAAAAACAGTAGTGGGCCAATTACAGCCCCGTGGGGGACCCCGGGCAACGACGTATATAAGTCTAAGTCGTTAAAAGAGTTGTAAAAGACGAGGCTGTATTCTGAAAAGGAGGAATTGCTGCAAAAGGTTCGGCTGGCATGGTGGTTTCACCTTAAGTATGTGTGATGACTGCCCGCTGAGAAAAAGTCAGACCCATTAATAGCTTTTTCCCCCTTCGTTTTATGACAAGTCTCTCTGCATGCAACAGCATTTTCATAAAGGCGGTGGAGGAGTGGGAGAGGGTTTATTTCCATCATTTTAAAGAGATCAACACACCAAAAAAAGAACAGCTCAGCATGGAGTGTGTCTTTTCTCTCCCCAAATTACAAACAGGCTTGTCTTGAGGGGTTTCCCCTGTAATAGCCAACGGGGTGCTTTCTCTTGTATGCGGCGCTGTTTTGATCTCCGCCTGTCTTCTGTGCACAACTTGATTGGCAATAAAAAATGTAAAAATAAGCCGGTTCAGCGATCACAAACACCGTGCACACACACACACACACACACACACACACACACACACACACACACACACACACACACACACACACACACACACACACACACACACACACACACACACACACACACACACACACACACACACACACACACACTAGGCCCTCGCTTTAGTCTTTGGAGAAAAGATACTAACAGCACGGCACAGTTTACCTTTGTCTCTCACACACACACACACACACACACACACACACACACACCAATTGCTTGGCTTTCATCTCCTCCTCTGCATCCTCATTGTATTTGCTTAGGCTGGACTGACTTCTCTCATGCATACACGCTCCAGCTGAGTTCCCACTGGTCTTTTTTTGTGTGTGAAAATCTGCTGGTAAAACATACAGAACTATCAGGAGAAAAAGGAGTGGAAATTGAATAAAATATCCCCAAAGCAGGCAGCACTCTGTGCTCCCTTTCTCAAACTCCCTCTCCAGCATCGTGTTACTTCTTATTTGTGTTCACTCGGCTAAAAATGTAAGCGTGCATTTCTGCATCCAGCGCCTACGGTTGCAGCCTCGGATTGGTTGGCGTCTGCTCACCCACGCTTCTTGCCTCAACTCCAATGCCGGGGGCTGGTTTTGAACTCCCGTCTTGACAAGGCCAGAGGCAGAAGCTCTCTCTCTCTCTCTCTCTAAAATAGAATAAAAAAGGAAGCCTAGTATTATCTACTTAAAGGTTAGTTGCTCTTTTTGATGAGCAACGAGATGAGCTTTGCGCTCCACACTGTTGTGACTCATCGTGTAGGGCTTTGATTTTAACATTTAGCTTGACATGAAACAGAAGAAAAAAATGTAAGATATTCTGAGAGAAGAAGTAAACAAAAAGGATTGATGAGATGAATAAAGAAAAAAAGAAGAGGAAATAGCTGGAAAAATCAGGGAGACGGTAAGAAATAAGGAAGGAAGGACAAGTAGGGAGCAGGCGGCAAGCATCCGGTTTTTAGAATGAAACCAATAAGGAAGTGCCGAATTCCCTGCAGTTCTCATGAATGGCCCAGCAGGTGTCGCTATTCCCACTCCTGCTGGCTGCAGAAGAAATACCTCGCCATTGATTACGATGGGGATTTGACCAGACTTTACACTTGATTTTATTACCTTAGTAATTCTTGTCATAAATACTTTATGCTTTCAGTCGCTAATTTAAAGTATTCTTCCAAAAACCATGATAAGCGTTTTTTTGT
The DNA here is from genome assembly GCF_963454915.1 of Gymnoscopelus microlampas. Lineage (NCBI taxonomy): Eukaryota > Metazoa > Chordata > Actinopteri > Myctophiformes > Myctophidae > Gymnoscopelus > Gymnoscopelus microlampas. The sequence goes on along the minus strand of NC_139956.1, from coordinate 30,486,220 downwards.
AAATTATGGTCCTATACTGACTCTACTGAGTGAAGGCCCGTCCTCGCTGCCCTTACAGCCAATAAATAGCATTGGTTTTTCGGTTGCTTTTCGGGACCGGAAATTCCAAGATGGTGGATTTGAAGTCGCCGAAAAAGTGACGTCACCGTTCCCTTAGTCCAGCGAGACAAGGAGAAGGAAGGAAGGACACGTGGAAGAGTGAAACCCACTAGAGATAAACTTGCTGTGGGGAGCAGAGCGTGGTGGTTTCACTGGTGCTTTAAATGAGCGTGCTATCTCTATTGCATTAAACACACTGCCCCGCTATCTGCACTAAGCCCCGAGCCTTACTCCATGCAATCCGCTTACACTTAAATAGCTCTAAATTAGCAGTTGGCTTTTTTTCACTTTGTGCCTCCGAAGGGCTGGGGGCAAGTTGAGAAGTTCCATTGGCAAGTTCATCCCTCCATCCCGGAGTTCCACCCTGTTTTCTTTTCCCTATGTAACCGCATTTTAATACCATGTTGAGGATGTGTGGTTATCTATCCTATACACCCATGATCATAGACAGACAGACATACAGACTTTGTGTAATCATGAAACCCAGGTAAGAGTAGAGAGATAAGAATAATATTTTAAATATATTAATTAACAAATTTAGCATCATAACCAGGGGTCCCCGGACCCCACTTTGAGAACCACTGCACTAGAGGTATTCATGGGTCCACTTGGACCAAAAATATGCGACAGTACCCTTACGGGTTCATGTCTGTGTATTATGATGGTCATACTCAGCGCTGATCAGTGGAGAAAAGCATTAAAGGGATTGTTCACCCCATGGAGACTTGAATCCATGGATATTTTTTAGTTTTTGTCGCATTCCTAAGCCAATAATTTGATGACCAGCAGACAGCGGTTCCAGTAGGAGACACAAAGGAGACTCTTTGTGTCTCCTACCGGAACCGCTGCCGGTCATCAAATTATTGGCTTAAGAATGCAACAAAAACAAAACAATCCATAGGGTGACTATTTGATAGAGAAAAAAGGTATTTATTTGGGGTGAACTATCCCTTTAAGGGCTACGTGATGATTCGGCTGACCTGGGATCAGTTTACTGCAGAGAAAAGTAAGGGGGTGGGGGGGTGTTGAGCTGTACATGCGTGCCAGGTTGCCAGCTGTCAGTTCAGTGACTTAGGAGAGTGGAAAGTGCATCAAACTGTACCTCCGTGTAATACAAAGCGCACACACGTTCATGTGTTTGTCCTTCATCGAGGTGAAAACACGCCATTTAATTTGATTGTCTCTTATTGTAGGCTGCTACGTGGCTGCTAGATTCCATTATGGAGTCGCCTATGACTGGCATTTACTGCATTTCTGCCAGCAATTGTAATTGCTAGGTTTGTCACGTACATATGGTAATACCCAACAGTCGGGGTTGGTTCTTTAATATCTCAGAACAAATCGGATCTCGGAATGAATCTCACGGTTCCAATTAGAATACGGGTCTGTCTTTTTTTATGCCGGGTGCAGTCGACCTCGGAACCAATAAGGGCTCTGAACACATTTCATGGATCCATTAGGGTTCGGGTCTGTCATTTTGAACCTGTGCAGAGCTCTGTAAAACTAACTTCTACAGTTAGAATATAACCTGACTGTAATTTCTACATTATGTTACTGTGGAAAAATGCAGTAACTTTCTGTAATGATTTTTTTCCCATGATGCATTGCAAAATGCAGTTAAACATTGTAAAATGACAGAACAATAAGTTACTGTAAATTTGTACTGTAGAAATTACAGAAATGTGTTAAAGTGTAGTATACACACCAGTAGTCCATGTGCAAATCTGCCACGGCTCTATTGTCAAATTCTAAGTAGGTTATGTATAGCTTTGCCTCTTCCTCAGTTAGTTTCTTGCATTAGAATTCATACAATGTTCATTTGCCAAGGGACGGAGACACCTGAGTGCACTTTTGTGACTACAGTGCGGAGACAAAACAACAAACTGATGTACTGCAGGTGCATACTGACACACACACACACACACACACACACACACACACACACACAAACACACACACACACACACACACACACACACACACACACACACACACACACACACACACACACACACACACACACACACACACACACACACACACACACACACACACACACACACACACACACACACACACACACACACACAGTGCAGGGAGGACAGGACTGGACATTCAGTGCAGGGTCACACTCAAGCTCCAATTCCCCATTCATCTCCCACCCCTTCTCCTTACCTGTCCTTATCAGTCAGTGAGTGTAGCAGTCAAGAGGTCTAGAAACCGACGCATCTTAGTGGGAGACGGTACATTAAGCTCCCATCTGTTGGCATTACAATTACAGGTATTTCATTTAGCACAGCGTCATTAGCCCTGCTGTGCTGCGTAATGCCACCAAGGTGCTGCTTCCCTCAGAGGCAGCGGTGGCCAGAATGGAACCGGGAGTGGGATGACAGAGATGGGCGGGGATACAATGTTAGCCTGTGAAATTGACTTTCTAAATTAGAGTAAGAACCAGTGGTGGAAAAAGTACTCAAATGTTTTACTTAAGTAAAAGTATCCATTCGGCAATGTAGAAGTACTCTGTTACAAGTGAATGTCCTGAATTAAAAATTTACTAGAGTAAAAGTACTAAAATGTTTGAAAATAGCAGATCTACAAGCTCACAACACGTCACATCGCAACATGTTGTGAGCCTGTAGAGTGGCTATTTTTAAATATGTATAAAATAGGGCTAAAGTGGTTAATGTGTGTTTTATATTTTATAATGTAATATTTTATATCTGCAAAGTGACTAATAACTAAAGTTTTCAAATAATTGTAGTGTAGTAAAAGTACAATATTTGCCTATGAGATGTTGTGGAGTAGTGAAGTAAAAGTATAGACAATTGGAAATACTCCAGTAAAGTAAAAGCACCTCAAAATTGTACTTACTGTATGTACAGTACTTGAGTAAATGTACTTAGTTACTTTACACCACTGGTAAGAACGAACACACAATAATAAGCATGGTCCATCCTCCGGGGAGCACCGCACATTCCATAGCAATCCAGGCTTTTCATGAGTCGTGTTGAAAAGACATTAGCATCAAAAAAAGCATTGGCAACCAAAGAGAGTGTTAGCTTGTTGGCCGTTACTCGTTAGAGATGCTGAATTAGTATACTCGTGTTCCTGGGTGGTCTCTTGTGGACCACATGCAGGGCTGATTGAGCGAGGCGAGGACTGGCAGACACGTGTAGCCCAGGTGAGCGTGCCAGGCTGTGAGCAGAGTTAATGGAGGGGTGCCTGTCCCCTGTCTCCAAACTAGATTTACTGCCAGCTCCCATCCCACAAACATTAGCATCTGCCACTTTGCAGTATGCATCCAGTGAATGCATGCGTGCACATGCACGCACTCACACACACATACAGTACACACAGAGACACAAACAAACAAACGCATATGGGTTTGAAACACAAGTGAAAATGCAATCAGATACACTAACGATATGCACAAATACAAAGTGCACACAGTTCAAATACACGAATAGACACAATACAAATACCGAAACGTACAATGGTGTGGTGCAGACAGCTGCTGCCTGCAGAATTCATTAACACGCAAGGAGCTAAATCAGATCTCGGGGTGGCCCCGGGTTGGTTTGCAGGGGTCGGTTTTCATCATTGATTTCCACTCCACCGCCGCCGTCGTCAACAGCCTTTTTAATCACACACAGGCAAGGAGAGCAGCATCTTCACCGGAACAGAGGGTGGGCGGGAAGCCGGGACGAGCAGAAGAGAGGCGAACGAGGGCCAGGGAGGGGAAAAGGCGCTGAACAATGGGCATGAAATGAACTGTCACCGAAGCAGGCGGCTTCGCAGAGCATAAAACAGACGGTCGCGGCGATGATTTATTGTCATGGGTTAGAGAGCGAGCAACCCCATAGCACACACACACACACACACACACACACACACACACACACACACACACACACACACACACACACACACACACACACACACAGACATCCCCGACGCTGATCTGTATGCGTGTGCCAAAATGAAATCATAAAAAAAAACATGAATCATTATTATAAAAGTAATGAAAAATAACTTTATTAGCATCTCTCAAATACTAATTGGCAAAGTGCAGTGACAGATCCAAAACATAAAAACATGCAGTAAAATGTCAAAACCACTTCTAAAACTCACAAGTAACCAGTGAGGAATAGCAATATTTTCATTTCTCTTTGTATGTGACAGCAGCGTTTTTTTTGACTGCAGTCTTTGGATATTTCACCTGCTGATACCAGAATAAATTACATTGCAGTAGTCACGTCTGGAAGAGATAAAAGCATGGATGGCCTTTTCTAAGTCTGCAGAAGAAAGTAATTATCTTGGTTAACTGTCTTAGCTGGGAAAACACTACTTTAGTCACCCTAAGCATCAAAAGACAACTCTGAGCAAAAAAAATAACAATTACAGTATAGCTGTGTGCCTCTGTTCCAATATGATCAGATAAGGCGCCCAGACTAGAGGAAAGATTATTAATGCTGCTAGTACTGGGGCTAGAGGGGGTAATTATAATCATTTCTGATTTGGAGTCATTCAACTGCATGAAATATTTGGACAACCAATTTTTTATGTCTGCAATGCAAGACATAAAACAAGGCTTGTGAAACGGGACCTACAATTGGGTTTCATCTATGTACAGTAGCAATGGAAATTAGTAAATGTCATGTCTATGCATGATTTGCCATATTCTGTGTGTGTGTGTATATACACACACACACACACACACGCACGCACGCACGCAAGCACACACACACACACACACACACACACACACACACACACACACACACACACACACACACACACACACACACACACACACACACACACACACACACACACACACACACACACACACAGAATATTGTTGGATCACTGAAAGCAGAAGGAAAGAAGAAGGATGCTTATGGGCTTGATACAAACTTACTCAAATTATATGCCCACTGAAAGGGTGAAGTTTTTTAATTTTAAGGTTTTTAAAAAGGTTAGTGTTATATACAGGACCTTACATGGTCTGTGCCCGCCTCCCCTGAGGGAATTCATAAAGAAGAAAATAGAGGAATGAGCACTAGGTCAACCACTAGAGGGGATTGCGAAGTGCAGCACAGGCAAACTGCATTCGGAAAAAAAGTCCTATCAGTACAGGGTAGCACAACGAGGAATAATCTCCCATTGGCCATAAGATATTGTCTTTCCCATCCCTCAAGTACAATCTAAAGAAATGGTTGCTTGATAACCAGGCTTGCAACCATCATTAAACAACATTGCACTTATTGTAGCTGTGCTTGTAGATCCTTTGTTTTAGCTTGAAACTGTGTTTTGTAATGTATTGTATTATGTATGGTGTTGATTGGACTGAAGTGTTAATGGATTTTATTGTTCACTGTTCTATGTTTTTTTGTGGGGACCGTGGAGGAAAATTAGCATCCAGTTTATTTACACTACATTATACTGTTCATTAATATGCTCTGCCCTGTCGAAATAAAGAAATAAAGAAAAGATATAGGAGGGGAAAATAACGGTAGACTGAGAGCAGTTAATGATGACAAAAAAATCTGGACCAACCGTCTGAAATATAGCTTTTAAAAACCAAGTGGGAATGCAGTCTGAAGGGCAGGAAGGTGATTTTTTTTTTAAGTGGAACAGTGCGTTCCAGCCAGGGTTGACAGAGAGATTTCCCTGAAGTGGGTTAATGTTGAAGGTGGGCAGGAGTCAACATCAAGCTGTCTGAATTCAGTATTAAAATGCTGTCGACTCTCCACTATTTTTCTTGCCAAAGTAATTAAGAAATTCTTCACATCTCTCTGGGGAAGATTCAGCTGTCTGGAATCAGGGAGAATGTTAGAGCTTTATTCCTAAGCAGAACACTGGAGCACACAGATACAAGGCAATCAAGTTATTGAAGATGCAACAGTGCGTCTTCATCAGAATCAAACTGGCTCACAATTCAACAACTCGACTGGCTGACTAAGAGGGGGAAAATCACAGTATTTACGGTTTTAAAAATGATTCTGGAATTATGACCCTGTTAAGCGATCAGTTCAAAAAAATAGGTGTTCCTTGCTGCTTTGATCTTTTATAGAAGGGGTGCGCGGGTGGCACATCGGTAAAAGTACTGTCCACCACCGTAAAATCTAGCGGCTTCGAATCCACCGCGTTGCATCCAGTATGGCCGAGCATCTACATGAACACAATTGGCCATGTTCCGGGGAATGAAGCAGGGCGAGGAGGATGATCTTTGACGCTACATGTAGCCTACTCTTACCGGCTGAGACGGAGTCTGTCGGAAGGGAATGTTGAACGGGAGCAGTAGGACAGAGGTGCTATTCCTCCCGGTGGAGGCTCCTCAAAGTATGTTATTAAAAAAAAAGACTAAATTGGCTGCTAATTTTTTTTCTTCTATTTGTATTTTGTATTTTTTGGAGACACCAAGTTGTGCCCTTTTGCCATTTCTGCCAGAATCATTTTTAAAACCGTAAATACTGTGATGCCATCTGACTGGAGCTAACAGTTTTATGTGCAAGAGCTGTTAACACATTGATTGCCAAGATCGCATTGATGCCTTCTTTCAAATCCATCGCTTGCTTGCCAGCAATTCAAAAGAACGCATTGATGCGTTCTTTTGAATTTTCATTGTTTAATCTGTGATCGCGCGGGTCTGTTTATTTTTCATCAGCACTTTCGTTTTCCACTTACGTCACACTCACCCGGAGCCGGATGTATAGCGCAGATTTCGTTTCCGGGTCACATTGTTTTTCTCCGGTCATTTTCGGCCAGAATAGGGAAAAACACGGTTTTCACACGGTATAAAAAACGAACGATCAGCTCAACTTCTATTTTCTTTCGTCTGGGTGACTAACAGTCATCGCGTATCACATCGTTTTCAGGCCGATCCGGGGATCAGGGATTGTCGAAAACATAACATCCGGTGAATGACCGGATGGCGTGGGCCTGTTTGGGAGGGGGGCGAGCGAGGTGATCAATGTGTGGATTTGCTGCCATCTACTGGTGGAACTGTCGTATGTGCTTAAAACCACAATCAGAGAATTTATTTGAATGAAAAATTACAAAATTACAAAATTAAAAAACACGCAAATTGCTGGCACACGGGTGAGTACATTATGAATAAACTCTGGCAGTCAATGTGTTAAAAACACTGACATGCTCCTCTTTGGTGGATGTTAAAATGACAAAGAAAAATAAGTCTTGTTCTTCTATCCTCATATTCTTGTCCAATTGTAACATAATAACATAAAAGGCCTGATGCCTGAATAAAACCAGAAGTGGGTTCAGGGCGTCTGTAAACACATAAAAGCGAGACTGGAGAAGAACAACTAAAATCATTTATGTGTATTACTGCAAGGCAAATTCAATACGGTTGGTCATGATAAAATCCTGGCAGATAAAAGATGTATTGGCAAGGGATCTTACACTGAGTAAACAGAAATGAGCTGATTCAACAGAAGTGGTAGTAACTGTGATGAAATTGTTTCCGTGTGAACTGTGAGTACAAGTTAACCCTTCAGTGACCCTAACAGGAATGAATTCATTAATTAGGTAGACGGCGGAAAAAACAGCACCAGCAGAGCCTCAGTGGACAAAGTACTCAACCCCAGTACTTGAGTCAAAGTATAGATATTCCTGGTCAAATATTACTTAACTACAAAAGTTCTGGAGTAGTTGCATATAAATAAAATACTAAAGTATTAAGTAATTACAAAGCACATTTTCTCTTTAATATCAATGCAATTTAGACATTTTTCATAAAAAAGAAATCTTCTAAAAAATATCAATAGCAGTGAAAATAGCTGCTCCACAAGCTTATTCAACAGCTTGCTGAGCTTGTAGATCTGCTATTTTCACTATAATATAGTGAGACTTTCCCTATTATATAGTGCCCATCCTAGAAATGTAGTTGAGTCAAAAGTACAATATGTGTCTTTGAAATGTAGTGGAGTGAAAGTCATATGTATCCAAAAATACAAATACCAAGTAAAGTACAGATACTCAAAATGTTTTAGTAAATGTACTTAGTTACTGACCACCATTGGAGAACCTGCATTGTCTGCAGCAGTCTGAAATACAGAGCTAGGCTTCTGGGCCAAAAGCAATAAAGTAAATAAGATTACGAGTCAAGTTTTTTGTTCCTGTTGGATGCAACCCATATTTAAACAGGTCCCACTTGTTCCAGAAGGAATCAAAAGGACTAATAAAACCACATCCAGTGGCAGGAGTTGTAAAATATTGCATCCACAAGTACACACTAAAAAAATCTATAAAATCCTCACCTTGCCTCCTCCTGAGAGACAGTTTAGAAATTGCATTAGGAAGCTTTACGAATCTAATGATAGTCTTCAACTCTGATTAAAATCTCAGGTCGCCGCGTTTCAGGATATACATTTTCTAAATTGAAAGCTCTGATCTGAATTTATGGCCGATCGTCAATGAGCTGGTTGAGTGCAGGTGAGTGATTGATGATCTACTGTGATTGTGAGGGGGGGAGGAGGCACTGAGTCCGTCACTGGAGATGACACAGAGTGGAACAGGCTGTCAGGAGTGACAAACTGGCATGTTTGTCTGCTGATGAAGGGAATGCCGAGCCCTAGCTCCAATCGGAACCTCTCCCTCCGCTGTATAGCTCCGACAAGATGAGATTCCACATTACTAGGTGCCTGTATAGGGGAGGACACCGGCGAATATTTTCCACTATGCATGATTCTTACCCTTTTCCGCACATCGTATCCAAAAAGTAAAGGTCGACCCCCCTGCTCTCAGATGTTTTAAATTTTAGCGGCCAAGAAAATCTAACCGGAGGTTTGAAACAAGCGTTTAAATCGCTTATTTAGTCAGCCTGTGGCCAGTCAACCCCCCTTACTGCATGTGCAGTACTGCTCCCGTAAGATTGCATGGGAAAACATGCCACAGGCTGACTAAAAAAGCGATTTAAACGCTCGTTTCAACCCGTCGGTTAGAGTTTCTTGGCCGCTAACATTTTAAACATCTGAGAGCAGGGGGGTCGACCTTTACTTTTTGGATACGATGTGCGGAAAAGGGTAAGAATCATGCATAGTGAAAATATTCGCCGGTGTCCCCCCCTACAGGCACCTAGTAATGTGGAGGGAGGTTCCAAATGGGGCTGGCCAAGCCCATGGACACGGTGAAAATGGCGGGTGTGTGTATAGCCCTCTCTGATGGTAGGCCGGACATTTGTGCGTTGCGATGCGTTGTGAGCTTGGATCAGCTATTCTCGGCGAAGAGATTTGGTGTAGTGGGAAATGGGGGGGGGGCTGCAGCTAACACATTATATAGGATTTAACTAAGTGATTACATAAGAGAGACCCTTAACTGCAGACTAGTGGTGGAAAGTAACTAAGTGAAGTACATGTACTCAAGTACATTTTTGAGGTGCTTTTACTTTCCAATTTTCTTCCACTCCACTACATCTCAGAGACAAATAGTGTACTTTTACTCCACTACAATTATTTGAAAACTTTAGTTACTGGTTACTTTGTATAGATTTGGATTATTATTACAAAACATACATTAACCACTTAATTCCTATTTAAACTTGAAAATAGCAGATCTACAAGCTCACAACGAGTCATTGTGAGCTTGTAGATCTGCTATTTTCTAAATATTTTGTATGGATTTTAGACAATGATGACTTGATAACATTCTGCATAATGACTACTTTTACTTTTGGTACTTTAAGTATATATTGATGCCAATACTTTTGTACTTTTGATTAAGCGACTTGTTACTTGTAACAGAGTGTTTCGACATATATTGATACTTTTACTTAAGTAAAGGTGAAGTCAGGCCAGGGTTAAATGGCGGCATCTGAGGCCAAGGGCTGTTGGAAAACCTGAGAAACTGTAGCCCAGAACACTGCTCCATATGGCAATAATAATAATAATAAAAGCTGCAGTGCAGGAGATAGCTGACACTGCAGAAGTGACACATGTCTGTCGGTCTCTCTCTCTCTCTCTCTCTCTCTCTCTGTGTCTTTCTGACACTTCTGTCGTTCACTCTCTCTAGTTCTGTTGCAGTGTCTGTTAGTACGTTGCTGTGAATGTCACTCACAATGCGCTCACTCTCTCTTCCCCCATGTCCCATCTCTCCCTCTCTCATTGTCTCTCTCTTTCTCTGTGCCACCGTATCTGACTGTCATCCTTTTTAACCCCCTCTCCAATCAAATCTCTCTCTCTCTCTCTCTCTCTCTCTCTCTCTCTCTCTCTCTCTCTCTCTCTCTCTCTCTCTGTGTCTCTCTCTCTCTCGTCCATCTTGGAGACTACTCAAAACAGCCCTCTGCCTCCCTTCCTCCTTGTGATATGAAGCGAGCAGCGAGGGGTCTTTGTACTGAAGCTGACTGGTGCCATGTTAACCAAGTGGATGAGCTGTGCAGGTCTCTTGCCTGGACTATGAACAATATGCTCATTTTGTCATGCACGGGCCCTGCATGTCTACTCCTGCCAATTCTGTCTTGGCCCCTGTCCCATTCCTCCAACCAGACCCCCTACTACACACACACACACACACACACACACACACACACACACACACACACACACACACACACACACACACACACACACACACACACACACACACACTCAGTATTCAGGCCCAGGGGAGCATGGACATAAAATGGCCGCCAATAACACCCCTCCTTTGTGCAGAGTAGGTTGTCATTTTTCCCCAGGCACAAGATCACCCGCGTTTGACCCGTAATGTTTGAGCTGCCAGCGCCTTTCTGCCATGCAATTCTATGGATAAAGTCACATTGGGAGCGCTCCTCTTCCTCTGCCGAGCATCACGTTTGAGCGCTAACTAGGCTACTTGTGCTAACAATTCAGAAGACACGACATTCAGGCACAGCGATGGCTGATAGGTTAGAACGACCTGACATCAGAGTCAATAAATGATCCATGCTCTCAGTGGGTTTAATAAGCAATATGTGCTTTCTGTGGACACCATTTGGGTCCATTTAGCACTTTGAGATTTAACCATTTTAAGCCTTTTCACTTGCTATTTCACTTGCTGCTTTTATTTAAAAAAATAAAATGACGATGTATAATTGTCACATAGTGGAGTTATATGAACCCAAAAGCAGGACAGACAGGCAGTAGTATTCAAAACCCATGGTTGGATGTTTTAATATAGGTGAACAGAACAGACATCGCATACAAACTGACATGATGTGACCCAACTTATAGGATTACCAACCGTCCCGTAAAATACGGAATCGTTCCTTATTTGGAAACTAAAAGACGTGTTCCGTATTGAACTGTTGCGGGACGCACTATGTGCCGTATTTTGGGGTCGTGGAATGACAGTGCGATTTTTATATGAGAGTATTTCTCACACACACACACACACACACACACACACACACACACACACACACACACACACACACACACACACACACACACACACACACACAGAGTGCATCTGTCTGCCTGCCTAAGTGTTTGTGTGCTGTATCCAAGGGGCGCTAGGACCCTGGGGGTGCCGCTCGCGCGTGTGAGGAAGAGAGCACCCCGGCCCTTCTAAACAGAAAATACTTTGTTCTTAAAAACAAACAGTGGGAAGAACAACTGTGTTAAGTCCATGAGTGGAGATGTGTCAGAGCCTTTTGAATCTGCACCTTGTGTCAGACGGTCTGTAGCACGTTAGAATTCCCTGCAACGCTCTGGACCAGAGCTACTGTATGTCGAAGGGAGGTTTCATAACATGCTGGCACAGACATGCTCAAGCAGGCGAAACGAAATAAGGTGCATCTAACATTGCTCTACCGAAATTAAGTTGCTGCATGTGAGGTTACGTTAATATATCATACTAGCTTATAGTTAGTTAGATAGACACGGACGCATGGACTGCACTAACACGCTGAACAGTGCAATGTTTAATGATTCAAATACTGCAAAGAAAATCCAATGCTGAGATGATAACAGCCCCAACACTGTAAGTAAATGCACTGTGTGTGTGAGAGAGAGAGAGAGAGAGAGAGAGAGAGAGAGAGAGAGAGAGAGAGAGAGAGAGAGAGAGAGAGAGAGAGAGAGAGAGAGAGAGAGAGAGAGAGAGAGAGAGAGAGAGAGAGTGAGAGTGAGGAGAGTGGTTGGTTGAAGGATAACATTAAGTCTAATAAGGATGTACTGTGCATGTTCACATCATGTATACTTTACATTACTTTACCATTTTTCATTTTTTTTTATTTATTAACATTTTGGACAAAATAGCCAATTGTACATCGAGGTGCCCAGATGTCCCTAGTGCCCACCTATCCTGTATCCGATTTGAACATGCTGATGAACAATGTGATGTAGTAGCCTAATGCAGGTGTAAGACCATTGTGTTTGTATTGTGTTATAGGTATAATGCATAGTTTACTATGCATCTCGGGGGTTTTGACCGCCAAAATAAATTTCGAACTCTAGGGACGCCAGGACGAGAGTGGTTGATTGAATGAATGAATAGTTTAATTCGGTTACTTTACCAAACATGAAGATACTGCCGTTTACTTTACCAATACACCGAAAAGTGGCACCGAATAGGTGAGGGCTGAAGCCGGGGGCTTATAGACCAATTATTTGTTTACTAACACTGAGACTGGATGCACAGGTGATTGTTTCATGCAATCAATTCTCAACCTGTTGTTTCGTGTGCGCTGGTTTCAGCACACCCCAACCCCCTCTTGTGTGTTGGCTAGTGAGGCGCGTCCTAGTGAGACCTGATAGAATGGGTTTCATTTGGAGCCAGTATGACGTTTGGAGCCAGTGTGACGTCGTCTGTTAAGGGGTCTATTGCACCTATACCCTATTTGATTAGTAACTTTGTTGCAAAACAAAACAAAAAACACAACGCTAGCTGGTTAAATGAACACTGAGAATTTCACTGTGAACTGAGCCTGGTATAGTGTGTCTCAATGGTCATTTCCCCCGCCGTGTTCACTCTCTTGTCCCTTCAATTGCCATTCTCCTCCCGACATTTTGCGAGACTATACTATTCAGTCAGAATTTCACCGTTAATGCTCCTCTTGTTCCGATCTCTCTATTCCATCTATGTCCTCCCTGACATCCTCCCACTCTTTAAGACCGCTCGCTCTCTATCTTGCCCACTCATCCTGTCTCTACATTTCATCTTGTGATTAAGGCCAGTTGTCAGACGCTCATTGTTACACTATGAAGGTGAATTTCCATCCCTGCACCGCCCACCCCACCACCTCACTCGCTCTTCCTGGGGGGAAAAGACAGGCCAAGATTGACTGACTGACTGACTGGCTGACAATGAATGGCTGATTGATCACCTGAATGAATGTCTGATGGCCGCGCCGACCGACTTACTGAACCGACCATCTCACTGATTGACCAGCTTACTGACTGAACAAATGTTTACTGATCAAGTGCAGTGAAACGTTATTCCAGTCACATTATGTTGAATCCTGGACAGGGAGGGAGAGGGAGGGGGAGAGAGAGAGAGAGGGAGAGAGAGGAAGGGAGAGAGGAGAGAGAGCGACCAAGATCGTCAAGTCAAGTTATTTATAGTGCCAAATCATATAGTGCACTGGTTCTTGAAGGGGTTCCAGGGGTACCGGTCCGCAGCTAAATAATTGACTGGTACAAATGGAACCAAATGGTTCCATTCTTACACTCTCACAGTTATGGTGTTCTGTAGCCTAATGCACTGAAGGTCCTTGAAATTAAAATGTTTAACACTCACTGATACTAGTGCCAAATCACGAAGAGTGTCTCGTGACAGTTTACATACAGTACTGTATAGAGCAGGTGAAGACCATAATGTACGTTTTAATTAAGACCCAGTAATTCCCCCATGGGCAAGCGCTTGGCGGCGGTGGCGAGGAAAACCTCCCCCTTAGCGGGAAGAATCCTTGAAACAGTACCTGACTCTAGGTGGGCAGCCAGCCATCTGCTTTGACTGGTTGGTTTGAGATAAAGGGGGGGGGGAGGGGGGGGGAGAGAGAGAGAGAGAGAGAGAGAGAGAGAGAGAGAGAGAGAGAGAGAGAGAGAGAGAGAGAGAGAGAGAGAGAGAGAGAGAGAGATGTACAGCAAACGAAAATAACTACTGTATTAGCAGCGTACCGTAGAAGCTAATACCTAGCTAAAGGAAGAGAATACTCTTGTCAGGAACAGAGAGGGAGAAATGCCGGGAACTGCGGCAGACAATCTAGGGGGAAACAGGACACAGAGCTGCATCGCATTTATTTAAGTTGTCTCTCCCTATTTTTCCCTCTTACGCGTCATGCGCCCCCCCCCCCCCTTCTTTCTCTTTCTCTCTGCTAAATCAAAAGTAGGTCAGTGCAGAATTGCAGGCTCTACCCATTGTAAATCACTGTTACTATGCGCTATAACTCACACCTCCTTGGGAATGCTCGCGCATTTATCCCCATACACCTGTATATTTATACAGGGAGCACATTTATTTTTCAAATGTGCCGGCTCGCCGACGTGTCAAGGATAAAGAGGTAAAATTGCATTAGGGCTCGGATTTATTGCTTGACGCTGCAGACACGCCAGTGTACGACGGTGCTGATGTTGCGCCTCACAAAACGTTTTTATCGTGTTAGGGGATTGGGGTTATTGTTATTAACCGCGGCAATAACGGATAATAAGACCTCATCCTGGTTTGTCTTATCCCGGTGGAGATTCATCAACCTCCTCTTACACACGCGCGGGCTGTCTCCGAAGCCGCAGCCCACACCCTGCCACTGGCGAAGCACGCTGGCGCCACCTGTGGCGGCTTTGCGCACAGACCGGCCTTACAAAATCCCCCCCACGTGTCCTGGGTCGCAGGTTTATATTAGCCCAGGAGACCCTGCTATTCCCAGTGGATGTATGTTACATCAGGCACCAGTAGATCAGCCTGTTTGAAGTTTTACACACACTACACACCAGACTAGGCTACCACACCCTCTTCCCTCTCCATCCTCCTCCACTCCCCCCCCCCTCCACCCACCACAGGCTTAACAGATTGGAAAATGGACTTCTCCCGTGTAACGATTCTGGCTCTCTCGTCTCCCTCCCATCCCGTGTTTCATCATTCTTTCATTATCCAATGATGTGCGATGGGGCTAGAATTTCAATACCTCGCCCCTAAGATGATGCTGAAGCTGGCGTTATAGTGGAGAGCGCAGCTCTCTCTCAACCCCGCTCGCCGTGTCGGGGGACTTGACTAGCCACATATCAAGTTGGGGAGGAGAGGTACAGACAGATCGTTACTAATGTGAATTACGGGGTATTTAGTTTGAAGCCCGTCAGCCCCCTCCGCCCACCCGCCTGCCTGGCTACAACCTTTGAGAAAATCATATTCTCACTCCACTCCCTCCTCTCAATCCATCCATCTCTCACTCAATCTGTGAGAAAGTGTCTGACCTGCTACCCTCTCTCTCTCTGTGTCTGTGTCTTTGTGTGTCTCTCTCTCTCTCTCTTTCACCTCTACCCTGACCTCCTGGGGCTGTAGAACTCTTGCCGAAGGGGGGAGAGAGTGAGGAAAGGTCTCTCCCTATCTATCATTTTCTCTGTCATCATCACCATCATCTCTGCACCCCCTCCTCCGCCAAGCTCCACGCCACTTCCATCACGCTCTTCCTCCCATCCATCCTCCCTTCCTTGCCTGTGGTGCCCCCACCCCTCCGAAAAGGTGGGGAGGGAGGAGGATGAACTGAGAGAGAGTGTCTTATAGTTCATCTTTGTCTCATCATCTCCCATCCGTCCCTGTCTTTATCCATCTCTCTGTCTTTCTGTGACTAACTGTCATTCCCCGTATCATTGCACGCTGGTATCATTGCAGCTGTTTCAGAGCTGTTACACTGAAATGGAGCAACAGCTCCAACACACCCACGTACAGTGGTGGAAAAAGTACTCACATGTTTTACTTAAGTAAATGTATCAACACTGCAATGTAGAAATCTGTTACAAGTAAAAGTCCGGAACTCAAATTGTACTTGAGTAAAAGTACAAAAGTATTGGTATCAAAATGTACTTTAAGTAGCAAAAGTAGAAAGTACTCATTATGCACAATGTCCCGTTTCACAAGTTTGCAAATGTATGCAAATATTTAGATAATAGCAGATCTACAACCTCACAATGCGTCACATCGCGACGCATTGTGAGCTTGTAGATCGGCTATTTTCAAATGGCAGAAATGTATATAGGGCTGAAGTGGTTAATGTATGTTTTCTAATTATAATCAAAATCTACAAAGTAACTAGTAACTAAAGTTTTCAAATAATTGTAGTGGAGTAAAAGTTTGAGATGTAGTGGATTAGAGTTAAAAGTACATAAATTGGAAATACTCCAGTAAAGTAAAACTACCTCTCATTTTTGCTTTAGTACAGTACTTGAGTAAATGTGCTTTAAAGTTACTTTACACCACTGCCCCGTCCTCTGTATAGCCGGTAAAAACTCACTTCTGTCAAGCGTCCGGGTCACACAGGAGCAACGTACAGATGTGCCACTTCAAAACTTCACACGTTACTGTTCTTTCCCTGAAAGTGCCCTGAAAAGGCATGTTTTCCTCCCTGTTCTGCCCTTAAAATTGCACTGTTTTGCCCCTGAAAAGAAGTTGTCACTACACACCCCCGTTTTTCCCTTCAACAGACACCCATATACATGAGAACAAAAGAATGTGTGTTGAAGGTGTCAGACTCATTATGAGGCGAAAGGTGATTTGAAGAGGTCCTTGACCAGTTGCTCAAATTAATTAGCATCATAAAAGCAGTGATCATCAAAATAATTCATCATTTTAAATGCCCCTCTTATTGCCCTGGGAATCCCCTGAAAATGTACTGTCTTGGCGATGGCAGGACATGTGAAGTTTTGAAATCGCACATCTGTACTTGCGGTTGCCCACCACTGCAGAAACTGCGTCTTGATTCATCCATGGTGCCTCTGGCTTGGACAGGTTCTCCAGCAAACACAATGGGAAGCGAGTTGTTGCGGAGGGTGATCCCTATTGCTGCACTAGCAACTCCTACAGGTTGATCGAGAGGGCGTCTGTTCAGCAGGGAGTGGAAATGGGATGGGCTTGTATGGGGTTGAATGGGTTTGGATGGGTTGTATCAGGACGGCTGTGCCGTCCTGATACAACCTGGTGGAAACCTCACTGTCAGGTGAGAGGAAGCGGCAGGCGCTCCGTGTGTATCATGAGGAGACGCGTGGTTGTCTAGACCTCCCCCCAAGATCAAACAGTAGTGGTTGGCAGTGACACTGAATGTAAAACATCGGGGGAATTGATATATAATGACTAAATTGGGGAGAAAAATGAAAAAGATCAAAAAGCACTTATGTCATACCTGACGCCTATCTCCCCCCTCGTTTCTCTGTATGTATGTCTCATTCTGTCTCTCCTCCAGGCCTTGCACACGGGGAGCGTGAACTCACACTTGATCTGACTGTATGTCAGGAAACCTGACATGCTCTCCCAGGCATCACGCGTGCCTCAAACGTAGAGCCCCTCTCTTGACTGATGCCCTGCACTGTGCAGTGCTGCAGGGATGGAAAAGTGATAATCCACCCTGAGCTGCGCAGTTATCGAAAAAATAATGGTGGATGCTAATTACCTTCCGCCTCCGTGAAGGGCATTATTTTTCCGATAACTGCTCGGCTCCGAGTGGATTATCCAGCTTATACCACGGCCACTTGACAGCGATTAAAATATAAGTAGTGTTTATTCATATGTTGGGGCAATAACGCCGTTTAAATAGGAACTTGGTGTTGGCACTATCTTTCGTCAACCTTGTAAACATTGCCTTTACTACTCCAGAAGTGAGGGAAGCCCTGGGTAACGACCTAGAAACGAGTACCAACTGAGTCAGTCAGCTCTTTCATATTTCATTAAAACATCAACAAGGTTGAAAAAATATATTGGAATACAGGTTGTTTAAGGATAGTTTGTTGGATGTTAGCAAAGCCTTAGCCTTATTCCAGGGTGAACATGCTAAAATAGCAGATCTACAAGCTCACAATGTGTCGCGACGGCAACACTGTGCGTTGTGAGCATGTAGATCGGCCCTTTTCAGCAGAGAGATTTGGTGCAAAGAGAAAAAAGGTGCGGACATCATATAGAGCCCTGGGGGACCCCAGTCAACTAAACATATAGGGTTTAAAACTTGTAGATCGTCTATTTTCAAATGGCCGAAATGTATTAAGGGCTGAAGTGGTTTAATGCATGTTTTGTAATAATAATCAAAATCTACAAAGTAACTAGTAACTAAAGTTTTCAAATAATGTTAGTGGAGTAAAAGTACAATATTTGCCTCTGAGATCTAGTGGAGTAAAAGTATTGGAAATTGGAAATACTCAAGTAAAGTACAAATACCCCAAAATTGTACTCAAGTCCAGTAGACTACTTGAGTACATATACTTTCCACCACTGTATTCTGAAGGTACATCTCCTGTATAATGTTCCCTGTAGAGGCACACAGCCACACACGCACTCGCGCACGCAGGCAGGCAGGCATAGGTGATTTTGTCTTGTCTTGTGTGTGGGCACTGAGTAAACACACAGTGCACTTCTGCTAGCTGATAGATAGGGGGCCTCTGCTTTATACAGTACATACATTAAACTCCTGCAGTGATGATGGAGAGGAGCAAAAAGCAGAGGAAGTGAGTGAGTTAGTGGGGATGGGGGTGAGATATATGCCCGCGCATATCGCCTCATGCAGGAAGCTAATGCGTCTTGGCATCCATGAAACCCTTTTTTTCCTCAATTTTTTTTTTATCTGCTGAGGGAAGAGAAAGAAACGGAAAGGAGGAGGGAAAGGGATGCAGGGAAGGGAGAGAGAAAAGGAGTGGAGAATGATCCTCTTAGGATCCTCCTGAGTGCTGATGGCACATCCCTTAGGGCCTGCCGAGGGGGGCGTTGTTCAGGCCTTGATAATGATGTCTGCGCAGAAAGGGGGAAAAAAAGTTTTGGTTAATGTATTTTTTTCTTAGGAGATATAATTGATTGAAACTATGTAATGTTGCCCACGCCTGCATTGTGTCAATTTGTGTGTGTGTGTGTGTGTGTGTGTGTGTGTGTGTGTGTGTGTGTGCGTGTGAGTGTGAGTGTGCGTGTGAATGCGTGAGATGAAATCTTAGGCGCAGCGTCAGAATGTTACTGTTGTCCTCATTTACGTTTTCACTTCCTGGTTATCCAATTAGGCCGACAAGTGTGGTGACATGTGTTCCCACTTGTATTTTTAGCTCGTGCTCACACAACCGAAACATTTTCTATTACCCAGAGGGAGCGTACCCCGCCGCCGGCAGAGGTGGCAAGGGCAAAAGACAGAGCGGTTTGGAGAATCTAGCATCGTAGTTGGAGGCAGGGGCCCGATCCCTCCATGATACAGGTCATTCCCAACCTTTTCTGGATCAGGGCTCACTTGAAAATCTGGAAAGCGTTCGCAGCACAACCCCTCTGACCACTTATTCAGCAGCCGTGGACGTGGTGGGGCCACAGATCATCAGATCATTCAGATCATATTTGTTGACATGATCAATCAATCCATTGTTTTCCGGCTTGGATCAATGGAAGTATATTTTAAGTTCCGATTTATTGGCATCAAAATGAAAACATATTTTTCAATGTGTTACATAAAAAATACCATGACTTATTTTTTGTACTTTATTTCTGTTTAATAATGTTTTCTTATCATTAAAAGGTTTGGAATCACTGCTCCATACTGTACTGTAGCTTTGTAGTTCTGCAGATAGCAACACATACGGTAATTGGCATCCCAGCTTCATGCGTCTAGTCAAGTCACGATTGATGAAATATGATGTGTTGGGTGCTAAAAAACACTTATTATGGCAGGGAAACATTGCTAATTATCCCGAAAATGTCTGCCGTTTGTTTACTGGGCATGAGTGGCTGTGGCAATATTAATTTTCTTGCCCTCCATACAGCCACCCCCCTCAAACACTTTTCTGAGCTGCGTCTACTCAGATCGAGGGTGAAATGTGTTTAGTGTGTGGCCCTCGTTACTTGTCTAATTTCCCTCATTACTTTGTACTCGGGAAATTAGTTTCTGTTGTTCAGGGCTAGTTATTGCGGTTGCTCAGATGACACCGGGGCAGCGTGTTCAGTCGAACGGCTGTCCAGCCGCATTAATTCATGTCTCTGTTGGTTTTTGTGTTTTGCGGGGACCGCTAATATCTGTTTGCTGTTGTTAATACGATTTAATACTGTAAGACAAGATGAAAAGAGATTTGCTCTTTATTTGCTTCCAAGCCTGCCTCCCAGCCATTCCCTGGCACAAATCCGCTCCTATAACCTGTCGGATTTCATTTCGGAGGGAGGCATGCTATGTAGTCGTTAGCACTTCAAGGCGCTCAGATTAGAATGCACGGGCGACAAATCCTCCTCACATGGGAGGGATGTGTAGAATTGTGTTTTTCTTTGTTGAAAGCAAAATAATTCCCCTCCGCCACCCTCTGTGGAATATTCACTGTCCTGACATTTAACAATTAGTCCCTATAAATGGCTCTAGAACAGCCGCAGCCCAGCCCTGCTGTGTCGTGTGGCGTTCCAAACGCACTCAAGTGGTTCCGAAACAGCCCAGAGCTAAATCACTTTGCCACTGTTCCTCTCTTATGAAAATACAATGTCTTTTGTATTTATAGACATTGTGTTTAGCTTGAAAGGTCCCTCCAGGCAACGAGTAGAGGAAATTGCATGTGAGAGCGATGGTTGGGAGGTTTAGACGGCTGCCCTGGGGTTGCTGGGCAAAGTCAACACAATGTGCAAGGAGAAAGGCATTAGGGGGCAAACTTAACATACGTGGTGTTGACTTAAGGTTAATCGAATTAAGAAACCAGTCTTGCCTATAGTCCGTCCACACACACACACACACACACACACACACACACACACACACACACACACACACACACACACACACACACACACACACACACACACACTGTGCCAGCCTATTGCCAGGGCTTTGTAAACTAGGCCCCAGCATTTCTCGCTCACTTGATGCCTTATTTTCTGCTTAGTGCTTGCCATAGCTCGCTTGACAAGCAAGACAACAAACGGTTGGTTATGTAACGGCCAGAGCCTGCTCTATGTGCCAACCTGTAGACAACGCAGGAGGGAGGGAAGCAGAGGAGAGACAGACAGACAGACACACACATAGGGGGAGAGAGTTGGTTAAAGAGTCAAGAAGGGATAAGATGGAGAGGGAGAAATAAAACAGGGTTAAAGAGGAAGGTAGAAAAAGACAGTGAGACGCTGCAAGAAGGGGGAGGGGGTTAAGCAATGGAAGAATGGAGAGAGATGTTCTCCTTTACTGGAGAGAGACAGAGGGAGAGAGAGAAAGAGAGAGAGAGAGAGACCCTCTGGCTAA
Source organism: Gymnoscopelus microlampas (assembly GCF_963454915.1). Classification (NCBI taxonomy): domain Eukaryota; kingdom Metazoa; phylum Chordata; class Actinopteri; order Myctophiformes; family Myctophidae; genus Gymnoscopelus; species Gymnoscopelus microlampas. The sequence continues at coordinate 30,464,772 of NC_139956.1, read as the reverse complement.
ATGTTGTGGTGGTTACAGACATGACGCGGTAAATCTCCCTCCCTGTTCTCCTTTCTCCTCCATGTTTGGGCTTTGTCTCGTCACATTATTGGTTCAGCTTGATTTGCTTCCCATTGTCAGGGCTCTCAGCGAAGTACACAACAGACATTTATTCAGCAGCTTGTGCGCCCCGCCCCGCTCTGCCCGTCCCGCTCTCCCTAAATGCCGAAATATAATCCCCTGACAGGCGCATGCAGTGAGCGTGAAAAAAACACCCTAAATCCACATTGTGAGATTTTTGGTTTCCCGAATGAATGGAAAGTAATCATGCAGTACATTTGACCCGTGACAGTGCCGTAGTCTCTGGAACAAAGAAAGGTGTTGAAACAGGGTATACTTCTATGAATTGAATACCATTTCTACGCTCAAAGGCGAGCGCTTTCCAATCCGTACACAAGGTGGTGATACGTCTCCAGACGTACAATATCACTGACGTGGGTGGAGTAGCAGAGAATGTGCATTTAATGTTTTTTTGTCATGTTTATTTCGAACATATTAATGCAAACAGAAAAAAAAATTGCACGTTCATCGAAATCACAAAGAAAAACATGGAACATCAAATTGATTATATCAAAAAAGAAACAAGAAAGGGGTGAGATAAGTAGAACTTCAGCACCTGAGAATGTGCATCAGTGTAACTTACTCAATACCAGCAAGCAGCTTTCATGTTCCATGCAGACTTACCTATGTGCCAGCTAGTCATACATGCACATATATTATGTACACACAGCGAAAGCACATGGGCCTCATGCATACCAGCCCTCTCTCACACACACACACACACACACACACACACACACACACACACACACACACACACACACACACACACACACACACACACACACACACACACACACACACACACACACACACGTCCTTTCATCTCCCCTCCGTGAGCCACTCCCTTTGATGTGTGATGCCCTAGAGTCTGAAGGAATGGAGTCCCAGGGAATGGAGGGAGACGTCTTCTATCGATCCCACTCACCTTGCTGCCCCCCCCCCGCCCTCCCCCCCTCGGTATCTCCTTCAATCGCTCACCCGCTTTATCTGTCGCCTGCACTCCCCTCCCGCTCGTCTGTCCATCCGTTTGTCCGTTCCGTCTTTCCACCCCCCCCTCTGTTATCTATCCATAACTTCTTCCTCCTCTCACCGTGTCCAAATTGAAGGTCATTTGCCGTCAGCCACAGCAAGCAAGCATTCCTCCTCCCTTCAACCCCCCCGGCCGTTGGCCGACGAGACGAGTAAAAAATAAATAAAATAAACTGCACTATAACAAGTCGTTTGAGCACTCAACCGCACTCATTTCATTAAATGGCCATTTAGAATGGGGCATCCACCTCCGGTCGAGTGTGTTGCCGCTGCCAGAGTCCATTTCATGCTAAGCGCTAATCCGCTCAAGTGGAAGTTGATGTTTGTGTGGAGAAACTGCATGTGCCTAGGTGTTGGCTCACTCGATTTCTGAGAAGTGGCCTTTTATACGGAAAGGCCATTACAGCTGTAACAAGATGGAGGGAGAAATCCAATAGAGGGCTAACCTGATTCGGAGGAGGGCAGGGCTCGAGGCTGCTCTGGCCGACGAGGGAATCCACAACCCAAACCCCCCACCCCGACACCCCACCCCCAACCCTTTCCATTTAATCATGTGTTGCGCGTTTCATCTGTGTCCACCTAGGACACAAATGAAGGGATGGATGCGGTGCGGCTGACGCGTGAACTTTACGCCTCTGTAATTGTGCGACACAGGCCAGCATTTTATAAGGTCAACACAGCGGGAGATGGAGTGGCTAACCACGCCGTTAGCTCATCGCTTTTCCTTTGGTTGAGTACACAGTTACGTAATTAAGAGGACGTTGACACTAATCGGGTCCGCGGCGATGTGCATTATTGAGACAGACACGCAATCCCGTGCATTCATACATGTACACACGGCAACAACAAAACAGTCTGACCTTTACAGATTATTATGGCTTAATAACCCGACATGGGGCGGAGCTATGTTATCCTCCACGTGACGCTGCGTGATTTCTCTATTCAATCAGCCACAGGTGAGGCATCCCAACTGTGCATTTCTGTTCTCTCCCTGCCGACTGTCTGTTTCACGTACATGTTCCCCCTTTTTGTCTCTCTGCCACTCTCTCTATTTGTGCCTCTGTGCTCTGCCCTATGTTCGAGACGATCAGCCGCGAGGCCCCGCTGATGTTGATCTACTTTCCCTGTTTTTCTCGCTTTGTTTGGCCGTCGGGGAGGGGGGCGTGCGTGCAGGTTCGGCCGCCTGCGTGTGAAGTCTACCTTGTGAATTGGGTGAATAATGAAACAGAGATATTCCTCAGGGCAGCTGAAATATACACAAGCCTATGTGTCTGCCCGCACCACTTGATTGGCATGTTATTAGGAGAACTACAGTGGAACGTTGCCATCGGTGCGCGGCTTTGTATTGTTTGTGTGTGTGTGTGTGTGTGTGTGTGTGTGTGTGTGTGTGTGTGTGTGTGTGTGTGTGTGTGTGTGTGTGTGTGTGTGTGTGTGTGTGTGTGTGTGTGTGTGTGTGTGTGTGTGTGTGTGTGTGTGTGTGTGTGTGTGTGTGTGTGCGTGCGTGTGCGGTGTGCGTGTACACTCGTGACAGAAAGAGAGGAAGAGAGTAGACACACTGCATTATCTGCATATCTGAAAACAGGTTTTCCCTGCACCACCCGCCGAGGATACACGTGCACACACGTGCTCCTGCGCGTTGACAGACAGACACATCTCTGATGTGAATCTGAGATGTGGATCGGGGGCCCGGGTGGTCTCGGGACGTCTGGGATGCTAGACACAGGATTGGGGGGGTTTGGGCTAATTGATGAGCTCTCCAGATGATGTATGTAAGCAGGACCCCTTCTGTGAGACGCTTCCTCTTATCAGTGTGTCAAACTGTCTTTCAACAGTGTGACGCTCCCCCCCAACATCTACAGACATCTGTCTGGTTCACATTGGTATAGACAACTATTAATTCACATTACATGGTGATGGTCAAAGGAGAAAGGGACCTCAGACATACATAAGGCATTATATGGAGCACAGTTATCACCAAGATTCAAAATATTTATTGTTTATAAGAGTCAAATTCTCTGATTTTACTCGCCTAATTATAAAATCTTTATAACAGATGCGTTGGTGGAGTAGACACCTACACAGAGCAGAGAATAAAACACACGCACATGCACGCACGCGCACACACACACACACACACACACACACACACACACACACACACACACACACACACACACACACACACACACACACACACACGCACACACGCACACACCTCTCTCCTCCAGCTGCCGTGTGTACAAAGCAGAGTAGTCCTGCCTGTAGCCCAGAAACCCAGCATCTCCCTTGGCTAGAAAGGATTCTCCTTTGGAAGAGTGGTACTGTGTAGATATTGGTTTCGTATAGAGAAAGTGTTGGGTTTTTTTCTCAAGATGTGTTAACAAAAACTGCATGACACGACGCATGTCGTCCATAAATAGATGTGCAGATGTCGTATTCAAAGCGTCAACGTTCCGCGCAACCCAACCACCCCACCTCTCCTCGCCCCTCTCCACCTTCTCTCTCTCTCTCTCTCTCTCTCTCTCTCTCTCTCTCTCTCTCTCTGCAAATAGCAATCTTGTGAAAGAGATAGATACAGCGGCATATTACCCAGTCCCATCAGAAAAGAGAGCGCTGGCTATTTCCACGCTAGATGCAGCCAATCTCAGGGCTGCTATTGCTATATTTTCTTATACAGAGAGCTACAGGCAAATAGCTATCCGAGGCAAGGAAGAGCGACACGACAAGGTTGTTAGACAGCGGGTGGGGGTGGGGGTGTGTGTGTGTGTGTGTGTGTGTGTGTGTGTGTGTGTGTGTGTTATGGCATCTGGCAGTACAGAATGACAGTATTTTGAGTCGCAAGCAACACTGGTTTTATTGAAGGTGTGGGGGCCAGGGTCATCAGATCAATATGTCCGTACACGACAAATGTGTACGTGGCAAAGACTTGGCCTTGTACGTGGCAAATTTTAAATTTTCTTTTTTACACACCATTATAATGTTCAGTCGACTAGTACTAGTGGTTCTCAAATGTTTTATTTGCAAGGACCCCCCTTAACTCTGAGAGTGTACAAATGGAACCAAATGGACCCGTAGGGGTCCATTTGTACACTCTCAGAGTTACAGACATATTATGGTCAATGAGGGCTAGCTATGTGTTTCTGGTAATATTATTGTCCACTCATTTTGTATGTCTGTGGCAAAAATGTAATTTTGACAAAAATGTCCACCACAAGCCAGCATGGTGATTACCCCAGGGTTTAGGGATCGCAACACCTGGGGAAAAGCAGGGGTGCAGCAAACGTGGGCAGAAATGGAATGTCAACTTGTGAGTCAGTTCGTCCGCATTCCAAATCCGTGGTCAAGCCTCCTGCTGCGGCAGTCCAATCCCTGCAGCGTTCACTTTTGTCTTTGAACGTTGTCCAGACGGGGGTCAGTACCGAAGGGGAGACATGATCAAAGCAGGTAAATCCACAGATCACAGTCAGTAATTCCAATTCCATTTCCGACAATCCTCAGTGTTCTGGGTCTTCTCTCTTCTTACACCATTACCTCCTTTTGTAGGTTTGTTTTCCTATCACTTTTTTTGTGATTTTTTTTTGTATTTTGTTTTTGTCTGACCACTACTGGTTGACAAGTGGTACTACCTGAATGTCCATAAACAACAACAACATAGGCTCGCCCACTGACAAATGAATATTGAGGCTCTCGATATAATATTTTACTTAGAAAGTGCAAAAAGTGGCGTGGTGAAAATGAAGTGACAGAGAGAGGCCGTTTCAGTCCTTTCCCCCCCCTCTTCACCGGATCTCTACGCCATTGTGAACTTGTAGATCAGCTATTTTTTGCGAAACGTTGGCCCCGAATAGGGACGATACCACTACCATAGGGTTCACGAGTTTACAACCACCTTCCTTCTCTGTTCAGTGAGCATGATGGCCTCAAATAGGTCAACTTAATTGCTAATACTGCTCAGCAGTGTTCTCTCCAGGTATGTCACAGCAGGGCAGGGAGATACGGGCCCTCCCACACTGTACCTAGCTGTCTTCTTTGTGGCCGCGGGCCCTGTCCAGTCGGCTGAATGCCAGGGTATATTGTGTGTGTGTGTGTGTGTGTGTGTGTGTGTGTGTGTATGTGTGGGTGGGAGGGCGAAAGAGAGAGCATAACGTATGAGTCAGAGGGTGTGTGCGTGCGTTCCACCTGAGTTCCCGTCAAGGTGTTTGTGTGCAACTCTGCCGCTTCAAAGAACCTTTGAAGAAACTTTTGGTACAGTAAATGTCTCATCTCTCTCCCTCCCCACCACCACCAACCACCTGCATCTGAATCTGAAGCATATGGAGCAGCCAACGGGGAAAAAAAGACATTCTGTGTGCGCTCGTTTAAAAGGAATCAATAGCGCTGTCTCTCTCCTTAACAACTTCAAAGAAGAGGCCTGTGCTGATGCAATAATAGGCCCACATGAAGGCTGCAGGAGCCGTCTGTATGTTATTGAGTTATTGAACGAAAGGAGGTCCGCGAGTTTCGAAATGACCAGCGTGTGAGTGTGTGTGTGCGTGCGCGCGTGCATGCGCATGTGCGTGCATGTATGCTTGTGTCATGTAATTCTTGCCTCCAAATATTGGCCTTTTTTCTCTCCGTTTCTTTGCGCTTTTCAGTTCCTAGCCTATTTTCCGCCGGCTTTTCATGTTGCGAATCCCCAGGAGCCCTCTGTGGCAGGCGCTTTGACAAACATTGTTTGCGGGCCGCATGAAGAATTGTGGCGTCCGCGCCTCGGCGATGTGACCTGTTTATCCCTGCAGTGAGTGGACGCCAGTGGCCTAGAATCCACCGGCCCGAATCAATGGCTGCTCACAAAGAAGCCATCCCAAAATGATTAACTCAATCCCAAACAGGCACTTCTCCCTTTGCCCTGCATACAGAAGAGCGAGAGAGCGAAAGCGAGAAAGATGAAGAATACAAAATCAATAGGTTTTTCATTACCATTGTGAGTCACCAGTCGTCTCTGATTATTCTTTTCTCCTGGATCTGTGCACATAGCAAAATAGCATTTATTTTCCCTCTCCCTCTTACCAAATTACCAAAGCAAGCCTCCGTGAATGGAAATAATAATTACAGGGCGTCCCACCATGTCTTTGATGTATCGCTTGATGCTCCGTCCGCCGCCCCGCCGCCCAGAGCTCCAGGTGGGATTGATTGTCCGGATCGATGGCGCCCGAGCTAATTGGACAAAAGTAATAAATATTAGTGACTTTTTCTCCAGTGACGTGAAGCAAATGGGTGCAACGGAGCATTTGCATCACTGTTATTATTCCACTGGAAGTGGCGTGAGCAGATTGCTTGATTAGAGCGCTCCAGAGTGAAGGTCAGAGAAATCCATACTCCACCGGCTGTTTTGTCTGTCAACGAGTCCAGAGACTGTGGTAATTTACCCTTAACGTGCACATTTTCAACAAGTGAAGAGAGAGAATCAGTTTTGTTCAGGGTCTGTTGGTCTCTGGAGAACACACACACACACACACACACACACACACACCCCCACACATTCCACATTTAATCTCCTTGATGCAGTTTCATTCCCTCGTTTCTCTCTCCTTCACCTCCACCCCTTCCCTTATCCTATCTAATGGTGCGTTCATGCCAAGGGGGAACTGGGACGTTTCCAACATCAGAATAGGTGAAATCCTCATGAACGGCCCTCCAGCTTGAAATTCCTGGCCTGAAAATTTCTCCAAGGGTGTTTTGGGTGGCGCAGGAGTAAAGTACCGCAGTAGAGATGGGCTTCATTTCTTTACGGTGCATCCGGTTTGGCCGAGCGTCTACAGGAACACAATTTCCTGTGTTTGGGAGAGAGAAGCTATACGGAAGGGTGCACCTAAGTGCACCTGTGTTAATTTTGTCGACTAAAACTATGACACAAATGTTAATCGACTACCTTTTGTCACTGATGAAAAATAAATAAAAACTAAATAAAGACTATTTGGTGACTAAAACTAAGACATAAGGTCCTTACACACCGGGGCGATTTTTTCGTGCGAATAATGCGTTTTTTTAAAAAACCTTATAAAGTCAATGGCTCCGTACATGGAGCGAAAAAGCGAAAAAGCGAAGCGAAAAAGCGTCTTTTAATTATTCGGAACGAGTCCGAATTTTGCGTATATTCGCTATATTCGCCGGTATGTAAGGACCTTAAATGTGGGGACAATTTCATCAACAAATAAAAACTAGACAAAAATGTTAGGGAGGGACTAGTGGAGAAGAGATCCAGTAGAACTACAAGACAAGTCATTCCATGTTTCTTTGCGTTCGGGTGTTGCGCTCTGAAAATAGCACATCTTAAAGAGGAGAACAGCGTGTTCTGTGCATACACAGATTCTCAAGCACGTGCTGTCACGATCATGACATTTTTGTTGCCGATTAATTGTCATACAAATAATTGTGCTCAATGATTTCCTTGTTTTTGCCATTGAACATTTTTAATGTAATAAATTAAAATTACATAATTTGCAAACAAAAACTGCACAAGGCAGATGGCAGGTGATAGATAACTTAAATATCCAAAGCTTATTACTGAAATATACAAAGAAATAACTGACAATGACCAATAAGCCAAATAAATAATGTACTATGGCCAAAACAGGCCATACACTAATGTTATTTTCTTTTGCCCTGAATGCCCAAAATAGGGCCCCAACCACCATGTTGAAAGTGCTTAAAAGAGTGTGGACAACGACGTAGAAATAATGATGCGAACATGACATTTGTAAACATTTCTGTTAATTCTATTCAGATGTCTTTATGCAGATGGATGGAAGCGATTCTAGAGATTATGCAAAGTAGTTGCGATGATCTCAGATAATTGTGATCAGGTGAATATGTGCAGTGGTGGAAAAAGTACTCACATGTTTTACTTAGGTAAAAGTATCAATATTGCTATGCATTATATATATTTTTTATATAATACATGTTTTATTGCTGTTACAAGTAAAAGTCTGGAATTTAGAATGTATTTGAGTAAACATACTAAAGTATTGGTATCAAAATGCACTTAAAGTACCAACAGTAGAAAGTGCTCATTGTGCAGAATGTCAAATGTTCAAATGTGTAAAAATCTTTTGAACATAGCAGATCTACAAGATCACAAAAGGCATTGTGAGCTTGTAGATCTGCTATTTTCAAATGGCAAAAATGTATAGGGCTGAATTGGTTCATGTATGTTTTGTAATAATAATCAAAATTTACAGCAAGTAACTAGAGTTTTCAAATAATTGTAGTGGAGTAAGTAAAACTATATTTGCCTCTGAGATGTAGTGGAGTCGAAGTAAAAGTACTGAAAATTGGAAGTACTCCAGTAAAGTCAAAAGTAACTCAAAATTGTACTCAAGTACAGTACTTGAGTAAATGTACTTAGTTACTTTACTCCACTGATCATGTGATAATTATTGCAGGCCTATATATAATCTGTACACATACACACTCACACTCATACGCACAGCAGCACACACACAGACATTCAACCCCATGGTACTGTAGGTGGTTCTCACAGCAGGACTAATCAAAGCACTGCAGGCAAACTCACACCTCCGCAGCGGAAGACAAGGCAGAGATGTAGACAAAAAAGGTGGCGGTGGGGGGGTTGTCGAGACAGGAAGTACAAGGAACATGTAGTTAGATATTGTTTTTGGCTGATACCGCTTCAACTTTACACCTTGTCAACCAGCACACAAGTTTTCTCCCGAGAGACAATTGCAAAAAAGTTGTGCGACTTCCTTGTTGCTCGAATCACATGCACAGGAAAACCCCGGGGGACACAAAAAGCATATGGCAGACGCTCTGCAGGAATTCGGGTGTTAATTGACTCAGCTGTGAGTACATCCATTAGAAATGCAGCGATAATAACTCTGTTCTGTTGTATTGTGGCGACGCACGGTAAGCTTGGCACCAAACAATTAAGATTGGGAAACAATAAATACAAAAAGTGATATCCCTCACGTGTCATTAGACCAAATTGTATCACTCGGGTAACAGGTTAGCTGTCAGCTGTCAAACGAACACCTCAAGGTTGTACTTTATTGTTACATCTTGTGTACAGGTACATAAGAGTAAAACTTATTTTGGTTTGGCTTCCTTCAGACATGCAGCAGCATAGATAATAACAACAGAATAATGATAGAAATCATAAAAAGATTTAAAGAAAAGAAAGCGAGTGCAAAAAAAATAGCAAAAAGAGAATAAGATAGAGCATCATCAAATGTACAATGTTTATAAAAAAAACGTGATATTATACCAACATAATCTTTTCACAGTAGCTGCCACCTACTTTGTGTAAACAACTTCACAGTGTATTCTATATACAGCAGATTAGGTATAGGTGCAGTTCAAGCATAATAGTGCAAGAAAAAGACGGACAGGGGGTGTGTGTGTGTGGGGGGGGTGTTGGCAGGTTAGCATTTCCCTTTGACCTACAGTACAGTATTACTGTATGTCAGACACTTCAATGTCTGCAATTACTGAAAACAATCAACCATTTTACAAAATAGGTATATTGTCACAATATGTTGAGTGTGGTCTATTAGTGGCTTGCAGTTTGTGTAGCACGAAGGCTACGGGTTCAGTGCCAAACATAGCCTCGTCTGCTGTCAAAGTTTCTTTGAGCAGACAATGTAATTAAGTTTTTCTAGCTAAGAGCATCAGCTTAAATGCCCAAGACCATTAATTATACCATTGAATAGTTATACTGAATGAGAATCTACTGATAACAATGTCCCTTTGTCCTCATATTGCACTTTCTGCGATCATACATTAATCTGTAATGTCTGTCCCATTGAAGTGCAATGTGGGTTTTATGAATATTTAACAGCTTTTTTTAACCCCTCACAAAATAACAAATTTTACCCACTTCTTTACACTTTTTTTGATTCTTAAAAAAAACATGCATGCATTCATACATACAGTACATACATACAGTACATACAGACAGACAGACAGACAGACAGACAGACAGACAGACAGACAGAGAGTGATAAACTGATTAGTCAGCTTTAATATACTCCCTTGGGGTTATACAGCTGCTGACCAATCAGCATGAGCTAGAGCCATATCTTCCCTAGGGGTTATACGGCAACTGACCAGTTAGCGTGGGCTAGACAGAGCCAGGTTGAGCCCTAGGAGTTATATATTGCTGCAGTTATATATTGCAGAATGATGGCTACATGCATGTGGCAGCACGAAGTGATGTGTCTGTTCACAAATGCGAGTGTGTTTGTGCGTGCGTTCATATGCAGGTAAAGTTCCACCGAATGCTTTACTGGAACCGTAAGCCGCCTCACTATACTGGTTTAGTATGTTTCAAAGCTGAGGAGACACTGGAGTTTATCCAGGTGCTAAGGAAAGAAAACGACCGTCGACGGTTCACAGTATGTCTGTTGACAGTAATGTTAACCACTTAAACCCTAACCTCGTTCCCAGGCGTTTCTCCTCCTCTCATGAGGAGAAAAGCCTGCACTATGGCAGAAAGAGTCTACAGTATATAGGGAGGGAATAAGCTGTTTTTTTTCGACCAATCTTGACCGTTTTTATGCCCTGGGAATGTAAATCGATCGGCACAACATCAATGTAACTTCCCTCGGCAGTACCATACCTGTACTTTGGCTTACTAGGGGTGTCAAACTGGCGGCCCACAAGCAAAATGTGACTCGTGAAGATGATTTAGGAGAGACAAAAAATATTCACTAACATTTATTAGCCTCATTTGCATGAGCTGAGCTTAGACTGGTGTCTCTCTGTACCACTGCAGTACCGCCTACTTAAGAAAGTACTCAATCCATTTCTCCTCTTTGCAGTCTGTGTGTCTGTGTGTGAATAATTGTACTACCACTGAACATGGGCTGTATGGCTATGACGACAAAATGCTCCATGAAAAGTGAGTTTCATGGAAAAAACATTTAGAGAAAGATCAAACGCGTTTCAGAAGTGAAAATCACACTTTTCTTTCTTTTTTTTACCTCCCGTTAGCGCTGGTGGTCTGTTTGTCTAACTGATGAAGAAGAGACTTTTCTGCTTTTGTTTTGTTCATTTTAACCATGAACCCGACATAGTTTAAATGGCTGTTTGCTGAGCTGTAGCCTACTCTTTTTCTTCATAAAGGTGCATTTGTGAATCCTACATTTACAATTTGATTCGTTATTTTTACATTTGCGTTTCAAATGTTCGATTTCAAATGGTTTATTAATGGGAAGGAGTGGGGCTACCAAAACAGCCAAATATCACAGTATTTTATTCTCTCCTCACAACTTTCTATGACTGTAAGTTGATCATAAAATGTATGTTATTTATATCCAGTGTTCTTCATAATAATCTAAATTTGTGAAGTGAAACTGTAACACTTGATGTGTTGAAAAATTGTGATAGCGACACGCGAAATCGTGAAGGCAACGTGCACGGACGTGCGCGTGTGTTCGCACTGTTCATATGCTTAAAATGTTGATATATATACAGGACCCCCCCCCCCCCCCTCTCTCTGTCGTTATGCATTGACATGCATTCAGCATGTCATCATAACCTGACGATATTTTGACTGTGACCCACTCACTTCTAGTGCGTTGCTACAGTACAGTATTTGCCTTCTTTATAGTCTTCTACTTCCCTCCTTTGTCTGTCGGCCATTTTAGAAATCAGCTCCTCCTCATCTCTGTCTCCAGTAGGCAGCACTGCTGCAAACCCGCTGCACTCCATACAAAAAAACACCTACAACTTCCTGCATCCCTACTGCCTTGTATTGCACATCCCCCCCCTCTCTCTCTCTCTCTCTCTCTCTCTCTCTCTTCCTATCCTCTCCTTATTTCCTCCTTCCTCATCTCCTCTGGCGCCCCTGAACCTCTTTATAGCTCTCCTCGCCGTGCTGCGATAATTAGTCAGCGCTAAAATAATACAGCCGCCAGAAAGCAACCAGAGCCAAGGCGGAGGGCTTAGCTCCATTGGGAGTGTGGGGGGAGAGAGAGAGAGAGAGAGAGAGAGAGAGAGAGAGAGAGAGAGATGGTTGGAAGGAGGCAGGGAGGGAGAGAGTGATGGGGGGGTGAGGATGGGGAGCCAAATCATATCTTCCGATTTCAAATGGCTACCAGCCTTTTGTAATCAGCATTGCTCAAAAATAAAAGGCACAGTTCACGTCTCTATTTCAGTGCACACAGTAAAAGCCTCAGTGTTCATTTGACTCAGAGAGAGTGTACAAATGGACCGTTTTTTTTTCACTCTTTCCGAGTTAAATGAACACTGAGCATTTTTCACTGTGTGCATCTTTTCAGCGTGAGTCAGGGTGCGTCTTCCCCGGGAGACGAGTATGTGCTTTGATGGGACCTTGACTCTGCATTCATCACACACACGCACACACACTTCTCCCCCTGTTCTCTGGCGAGGAGCCTTGCTCGTGAAGGGCATTAAAAACAAGCAGCAATATGAAAACCCACGCTTGCTGTGCCACACGCACGCGACAGCACGAACTGTTGTGTCTGTTCGGCGAACGTGAACGATGTCTGTGCGCACGGTCATGCGTGCATTTCCCTATGTGTTACGTCAAGTCGTCTTGGCTTTATTAAGGGCAGACAGAAGCTACGGCGACCGCGGGGAACCGTGAGCGGCTAGCCGCGTCACCCCGTCACCTGTCACTTCTCATTCGACACTGTGCCTGTTGGCCCAGAACTTGGGCTGGGCTCACCTCTCCTTCGAGGCGGACATATTTTTGGGCTTGAATTCGAAAGAACGCTTCACTGGGAGATCTGAGGAACGTTCATATAGGTTACGCTTGCTGGCGAAGTTGTCGGTTTTAAAGATTTCTTTTTGGCATATGATGTTTTTCTTCCACAGATAGGTTGATATAGATATACAGGGAAACAAATGCAGAGAAAGAAGAGATGTAAGAGACGATGCGGCCTCTGCGTTCACAAGGAGCATATGGACTGTGCACAGACTGGCTCAGCAACCAGGCACCCAAAGTTTGTCAGTTTGCCCTAGTTTGTATGCTGCACAGCTGGGGAGGCAGAAACTGCACTTGCTCTGCAGATTATAATTTCCCCTAGCTATTGTCAACTTCAATAGTCTACTAATACTGAACTACAACTGTTGTTCATTATATACAGAGTTTTTCAATCTTGCATCCGCATTTTTACAAGGCCGATTAAGGACACGGTTGGGCCTCATTATAAACGTACAAAAGTCAGCACTGACTTTAACCGGTGGGATTGCCGTTTCTCATTAGCGCTTTTGGAAAACAGCCAATGAATATAACATCACTCTCTAACCCCTTTTTTCTGACTCCATTTTCTCCTTTTTTCTGTTCGACAGCTGGGACAACCTACATCTTCGGCAGAGGCGGAGCCCTCATCACGTACACCTGGCCGCCCAACGACCGGCCGAGCACGCGGGCAGACAGGCTGGCGGTGGGCTTCAGCACGCAGCTGAAGGAGGCCGTTCTGGTCAGGGTGGAGAGCGCCAAGGGACTGGGCGACTACCTGGAGCTGCACATAGTAAGCAAAACCGCTGGGACCGATGGGGGGAGCGGGGGGTTCCATTACGCTTATTCAGGGGTTGTGGTGAACATTTTTGACAAAATTCTATTTTTGCCATGGACATACAATATAGACAAACACATAAAGAGCTAGCCCTAAATGACCATTACAGGTCTGTAACTCTGAGTGTGTACAAATGGAACCAAATGGACCCGTAGGGTCCATTTGGTTCCATTTGTACACGGCCAAGTCTTGCCACGGACACATGTGTCCGTGTACCGACATATTGATGACCCCTGCGCTTGTTTTGAATGGTAAACCAAGGAAGGAAGGAAGAGGACCGGTCGCTTTGGGACCAAGAGAAGGTTGCATATAACGAAGGGCAAGGCAGAAACCTGGGAACAGAAAGGGGTCAGTGAGGCAGAAGAGAGGACTACAGAGCCCAGTGTGAGGAACATGGGGAGTGCTTTTTGTCAAACCAGTCTCTTGAGAGAGAATACAGATCAACCGGTGTACCAGGTCTAGCCACCAGGGGGAAGAACAGAATGGTGGGTGGGGTTGGGTGGGTGGATTTTAGAGGAGTCATACATTTATCATGGTGGAGGCTGGGGACTTGGTGGACTCCCCTTCCAGTATGAGGCCGAGGTTAACGGATTCTGGGCAGTACACATGAGATCACACAAGCCGCCTCGCGTTATGGATGGGGATATTTTCCGGCGAAAATGTATGAAGTCTTCTGGGAGCGTGTGCACGGCTAGGTTTGTGTTGGGGTTTTGGGATGAATATCACAATTGAGCAGGTCCATTCATTCCAAACAATGTTGAGGAAAGAAATCGTTTTATCGATTTGAAAAAGTACTGCAATTTTTAGGCTCTGATTTTTCAATTTTCATGCACAGCTAAAGCATTATTGATTGACAGATATGTTATTTGGTCCGAGTAGAAATTCGTCTTGTACCATGCCATACCTAGATGGAGGAGAAAAAAAGGAACAGAAAAAAATAACCAAACCAAAACATCAATCATTCAGCAACCGCAAGCAACACAGACCGATCTAGTACAGTAGTAACGGCAATTACGCGAAACCGTTGCACATAAGTGTAGGTTTTGGCTGCATCGCAGATGGATGAAAAAGAGGTGTCATTATGTGTAAAATTATGAGTGATGGTCAAAGAGCGCCTCTTCACCTCTTTATATCTCCTGCCAAACGAGTTATTAGCCCCATCTCCGCTGTTATTACTTTCATATGTTAGGCTAAAGGGCCGTCTCCAAACCATCTCTAATGACAGCTTTAAATGGCAATTAAGGGACATCAGGCATTTAAAAAATGCATTAATGCTGCTACTAACCGGCTCGTTGACCCCTTCGCCCCCTCTACCCCCTCCTCCCCCTCCACCCAGTAGCGCATTCAAACTGCGTATTCCTTTTAATGGCAGCTTTTTCTCTTAATTAGCTAGCCAAGGTCATAACCTGATAACTCTGATCCACCCACCACCACGGCGCACGCACGCACGCACGCACGCACGCACGCACGCACGCACGCACGCAAGCACGCACGCACGCACACACGCACGCACACACACGCACGTCAAAGACATTCAGCTGCATGGTGAGACTTGTTTGTTTGTTTGTTTACTCCATTTGTACTCTGCTTTTACTCACCTTTATTGTGTCTTTACTGTCTTTTCTCCGTCTTTACGCTGTCTGGTCAGTCTCTCGCTGACCAAACACAGACAAAAAAACTGTTATATCATTTTCTCCCCCCCTCACTATGTCCCTATCGACCCCATCTTGTAACTGCTTCATTCAGATAAATGGACTTTGATACGCAACCTTCTGTGTGTGTGTGTGTGTGTGTGTGTGTGTGTGTGTGTGTGTGTGTGTGTGTGTGTGTGTGTGTGTGTGTGTGTGTGTGTGTGTGTGTGTGTGTGTGTGTGTGTGTGTGTGTGTGTGTGCGCCGTGTGTGTGTGAGACACATACACACCTCTCCCATCTCCCTCTGACCCCAATTTGTTTGGGCTGCTGGCGCCTTGCAGCAACAGGAACACAGTTGACCTTGGGGTCGCCTCTCATCCGACGCACCCCGGACGGAGAAGGACATAGGGAGAGCTGGCAGTGCAGGAAGGGAAAGAGGAGGAGGGGAGAGAGAGATTAGAGAGGGGCTAGGAGGGAGGGGGAGAGGGAGTTAAGGCTGCACATGGACCAACTATACTGCATGTCAAGGACAATCATGCACCCAATTGCTACCAGGAAGTGATAATTAGTAGTGAAATGATGACAGATTAGCACATTACATAATTGGTGTGGTAAATGATGCTGGCAGTGATGCGTTGTGCCTTTCAGGGCACAGTCGACTAGTTAAACTTTTAAAAGTCAATGTGCTTGTTTGAAATAGCTTATTTAGTTTCGGTCCCCCGAGAAAAGGTTTGAGAACCTATGGAGTTTAGATTCGAAAAAATAGAGTCTCCCACATTGGAAGCCAAACATCTACAACCGAGCCGATTGATTGATTGAATACTTTTAGACAGAAATGTAAACAGCACGAGGTACAGCCAGACATTTAGGCTAAAAAGGATAGGACAAAAAAGTCCAGGGACTTGTTTCCATTGTGGTCAGGGGAAACCCCACTGACCAACACACGCACGCACACACGCACGCACGCACGCACGCACGCACGCACGCACGCACGCACACACACACCTTTTTGTCCTTCCCTCCACTGGTTGACACGATCCCTATGTTACGACCTGGATTTGAACCTGGCGTAAACGTCGGAGGAACAGTTGAACTACATTAAGGTGAACTATTTTAAGGCGCTGTTTAGAGCCTTGGGAAAGTCTTTGTAACTTGCATTTTTGCACATCTAGGTTTCCGCTGTTGTATCTCCACCTGTCACTCACAGCCTCTCCGCCTGTCACTCAATCTTTATCTTAAGTTCTTCTCTCTCCTTCTATAACTTATTTGTCTTTCTTTAGATACTCAGCTCTCTCACACCTTTTCCCTTCCTTCTCTCTCTCTCTCTCTCTCTCTCTCTCTCTCTCTCTCATCACATCAGTGCCTCAGACACACCAGGCCTGCTCCTCCACTCCCATTGCAATTACTTTTCATTTGCCTCCGTTCCTCCCGAGTCACTCCACTAAATGACTCCGCTCAGCATGTCGTGGCTGTTTGGGCCCCGTTAATTATGGCTGCCTCTCTTTGAGGGGGTGAAGAACAGGCAAATTAGACCCGGGAACCCTGGGGCCCTGGCCTGCATATCATCGTGACTGATGGCGGCCTTGTGGACCCCATCAAACCACCAAATAAACTCACATTCAACAACGACGAGAGCCCTGCTGGTCAGGTCACCAATTTGTTATCTATATCCCATGTCTAGAATGTAGTTTTCTGATGAATGCAGTATGTAATCATTTTCGGAAAGTAGAGCTTACATTTCCTTGCTATATGGACCCTCACAAGTGGAATAGTAACTTGAAGGGATGTGTCAGCTTTTTATATTTGGGTTTGATATCGCACTTTCCAAGGTTCTTGTCAAATAGTTGAAAGCTACTTTAAAACTACAGAGAAAATGTCAGAGACAGTATAATAGAGGAGAAAGCTTAGCACTCTATACGTTTAGCGTGTGTGAATGGGAACATTTGAAACCCTTAAGATGGCAGCACAGATACAGTAACATGAGAGGAAGCTGTCAGCAAAACTGGCAAATTAGAAAATGGCACATAGTAAAACTATACCCAACTTTGGCGTGTCTGTTTTTATCTATAGAATAGCTTCATCGTTGCCATGATTTCCTTTGGATTTGGTCAGTCCACCAGATCACAGGATCGGGATGAGAGCATTTTCTCTTTTTTTGATTTACTGCAGTATGATGCATTGATGCATTGGCCAGGTCTCACTTGAAAATGAGGTCTCAAACCTCAATGTGATTTCTCCTGGTTAAATAAAGGTTACATAAAGTCTCTCTCTCTCTCTCTCTCTCTCTCTGTCTCTGTCTCTGTCTCTGTGTCTCTCTCTCTCTCTCTCTCTCTCTCTCTCTCTCTCTCTCCCCCCCCCCCCCCCCCCCTTTCTCTCCAAATGCTGCTACCAGTGAGCACGGCTGATAATAGCGTGCCAACACATTGTGGTAGGGCATTACCTTATCTCTCACACACCACCCAGCACTATGTCCCAGCTGCCCCCTGCCTGCAGTACCCAGTGTGGGAAAAGAACGCACAGATTTTGTGATATACGACCAGGCTGATAGACTAGAAAATATTGATTAAAGAACAAGAAACCAAACCAAACATGCGGAAACCAAGACCTTATTGCCTCTCGCACACGTCCAATGAGTTCATCTCATCATTGTTCCAACACATTTTTTTGTTGTTGTCTTGCAGCATAGAACATTCAGAATATAATGGTTCTGGTCAATTTACAAGTTTAATTATAATAAATGTAGAGACTGTAAAAGGTTAAAGGCTACCCAAAACAGACAACCGTCCAAGTGGATAGCATCAAATCACTTGTTATTTAAGCGTAGAAGCCCTTGGTATCCTAATACAATGTTCCCCAAACAGTGGGTTGGTACCCATGTTTGGGTCGCAGACCAATTTTTATGGGATGTGAGTAAATATCCCCTTTTTTAGTTTCCTACATAATATTTTTTAAATATATTTCAAAAGCTTAAAACAAAAGTTTTTCATAAATAAAATCTAAAAATAAAATCATTTCCACAAATAAATGAAAACAATAGTTTAAGAAGTAGTGAAAATAGCAGATCCACGTTGTGAGCTTGTAGATCTGCTATTTTCACTAGTTAAGGGTCCCAAGCAAACATCTATAATTTCTCTTTTGGGTCTTGAGCTAAAAAGTTTGGGAACCACTCTCCTCATAGATCTAGACTTCCTGGGGTGTTAGTTCCGTGGGAGATAGAAATGACCATTTAAAAGGTCAGGATATCATCACAGTCCATCTTCCTTAGATTTCTCCCCTTCAAGGCCTGGGGTGTGAGATATAGGAAGTAAAGGGTATAGAGGGAGATAATGATGCTGGCCTTTACCACTGGAAGGAGCAGATGTCCTTGCTAGACCTTCAGATTCACCTGTAATAAAATCTTTATTCAGACGTTTTGCTTCTGATCAGATACCAAAATAAACTACATTCAGCATGTTTTCTTTTCACTTTACTAAAGTAAAGTAAAGAAATGTACTTCTAATAATCAGTGTTTCTAAGTTGGACATAATGTCCTAAACCTTTTTATGCAAATGAGTGCCGCCATTATCGAAACATCTATTTTCACTATATATCTCGGCCAATATTGCACTTAACTGAACAAATAAGGCATCTAGACCAATGTTTAGAGTGTCAAGGGTCATAATGAAACTATACAATATTTTAGTAATCCGTTTCTGATCACTTAAAGGACCAATGGAAAGAAAGAATGAATGAAATAGCAGGATAGCAAATGAACAAAAACAGCTCTGATAGTTAGTTGAATCCACAACAGTTTACCTATGCAAGACCTTCACTTACCTTTTAACCGAGACTCGGCCCAAGCCTTTTCAAGTAGGTGTTTTTTGCATCTATTGCCATCCGCATGCAGGCAGGCAGAGCTCACATTTGACAGTCATTACTTCTTGTAACTGCTCTGTGAGACGATGGGCCCTCATCCACACGTCGTTTCTCCCCAAGTACCTCCATGCCATCCCGGCTGACTCGGAGCAATGAATAACGACGGCTCCTGATTACCCAGGCACTGCAACCCGTCATCGGAGAAAGAGAGAGGGGACAGTTATGGTTTCCATCCCGCCCCAAACTCAATATGTGAAAGCTGTTGACTGCGAAACAGGAAGCGAGAGCGATGGGTTTTGTGAGCCCCCCGCATCATCTGCTCTTCTCTCTCATGACTCCTTCATCTCCATCTCACTCGCTCTCCGCTGCCGTTGAGAGAGAGAGAGAGAGAGAGAGAGCGATACTTCAGAAGGCTTTCCCCCTGTTCCGCCGCGCACTACTCCCCTGTAAGGCAGTTAGCTCATCAAGCCCCGGGTTTGCATCAGGGACTGTTTAATCATGGGTGGAAAAATGCGATCCGACACACGGCGACAGCTGGGGAGGATATGAGTGGATGAGGGTTGGGGGGGGGGGTTAGGTAGGTGTGTGTGTGTGTGGGGGGGGGGGGGAGGGGGTTAGACGGGGGGTGGCGGGAGACTTCCCCGGGCCTTGAGGTGGAATATTGCAGGGAGCCTCCAGGTGCAGGTGTCAGTTAGTCGGATGGTAATGTGGAGAAAAGTGTCATAAGGGAAGCCACACATGTATTATCCAGTAGGCATGCACGTACATACAGTACATTACACATATCCATGCATATTATAAGAGTATATACAGTACACGCATGCATACGCACGTGCACACACACGTGCACACACACGCGCACACACACACACACACACACACGCACACGCTGCCTCCGTGCCCTAAGGCTTGAGTTATACTTAGTTGCACATGGGTGTCGCAACTCCGAAAATAGTGGATCTACAAGCCTACAACATGTCGCACCGCAACACATTGTGAACATGTAGATCTGCTATTTTCGGTGTGAACACTGGCATGCAACCAAGCATAAATCAGGCTTAACTGTTGTGTGGCGCATGCATGCACGGGCACAGCAGAGATTCACCGTGCGCGCGCACACACGCAAACACACACACAGACACACACACACACGCACACGCACACGCACACACACACTCAGGCACAAGCTCGCACTCACATTTGCCAAGGACATGCTTCACGCTCACTTTCACACATGCGACACACCTGACTGGCCCTGCTGCACATGGCACGCAGTACCACACATCACCGTTCCTGTGATCTTGTCGTTACCTATACTTATATCTTTCCTCTAATACCCCCCCCCCCCCCCCCCTCCCTCCCTCCATCTCCCGTCCCCTCCCTCTCTCCTCCATCTCCCTTCCCTTAAACAAGTGTCACTTCCTCAAGCCGCTCTCCTTCATCTTGTCTGGGGACGGGAAGCATAAACACGAGAGAGGGGGAGGGGTGGAGTGGCCCACGGGATGGGCCACTCCACCAAACAATCCGGGGGGTGGAGGGGTGAAAGGGATGAAGGAGGGGGGGGGGGGGGGGCTGGGGGCGGCAAGCGTTGCGTTGATGAATGTTGCTGCCTGGCAGAGGGGAGCAGGGGCCGCGCTCGGTAACGAGACGGGGTCCTGGTGGGGTTTGGCAGGGTCTGTTTCCCTGAGCAAGCTGGAGGCCGACAGGCCTATATCGATTAATCCCTCGTCTCTGCGTTGCTAATTAATTCCCCCCATCCTCGCCGTGGAGGAGGAGTGACAGGGGCCAGCGGGGCCGGGATAGCCTCCACCTGGCCCCCCCCCCGCTGTCCTTGGCCCCCCGAGGCTTCACGTTGGATGAAGACCGGCGTCCCCCTCCCTCCCTCCCTCCTGCTTTCCCTAGAGGGCAAATACCTGAGCAGAATACCTCATGCTGTTATCTCTGTATTTAGCCCTGACTTTGTCGTTATCAGATTAGAATGCGTGTGGCTAGAAGGAGCGGTTTGCCATTATAAATCAGGCCTTTTTCAGATCTTGCTGAAGCATTCAAGATAGTTAAAAATGTTTGGAAATAGTATTTTAGTGTGGTTAATTAACACAAACCATTCAATGCAGCTTAACAGTAATAGATTTTAGGCCAAACGGTTGGGCAAACACTCTGTTTGCCCACCATTGACACCGTTGATTTTCCCATTAGATATGGAGCTGCCCATAAACCGTGCCACATCCATACCACAGCACGTCTTGGAGCTCCAGTTTGCTAACTAAGCGACGCGAAGCACTTATCTCTGGCTTGGCTCATATAGGCCAGGACTGCCCGTTGATGCCCCGTGAGTTCTAGGCAAGAGTAAATGGATGGGCTCCCAGGATCAATAAGCTATTAGTGTCCTGGAGAGCTGCTCTGTCCGCCTGGATTCAGCCCTGCCTGGAGTAATCACCAGGGAAGGCAAGAGCACCCAATTTCATTCCTTTCTCCCTTTCTCTAGTCTATCTCACTCTCTCTTTCTCTTGCCCTCCGTTTCTCTCTCTCTTTCTTTATGTCTCCCATCCCTCTTTGTCTG
Source organism: Gymnoscopelus microlampas (assembly GCF_963454915.1). Taxonomy (NCBI): domain Eukaryota; kingdom Metazoa; phylum Chordata; class Actinopteri; order Myctophiformes; family Myctophidae; genus Gymnoscopelus; species Gymnoscopelus microlampas. The sequence continues at coordinate 30,443,053 of NC_139956.1, read as the reverse complement.
TCCTGCTTTTTCTCCACTCTATCTATTCTGTCCACTGATCCACGTCGAGGGGGAACAACGTCGTCTTGTACACTATATTTGGTCACACTCAAGTTGTCCCAGATTGGTATGGCATGATACATCCATGCCCTGCCTTCTGTGCCTGACGGCTGTAGTCTGACCCATGCATGCCGTCAAACCATGGCCTATATCCTGGCTTGTGTTGCACGGCGTCCGGTGTCTGAACATTATCGTTGGTGCGTCTGTGGTCTAACCTCACTGTCTTTAATCTAGGAGACAGCATGCAGTTGTATAGTAGTAGGATTCAACCTGGGACAAATGAGCCTCGACACCTCGCCGGCCGCACAAATTGGCGTGGAAGTTCTATCAAAGAGAAAATGTGTACCGCCCCCACAGAACGAGGAAAAGGGGGAAAAACTGAAACAGTGATGGGGAATGGGGGGGGGGATAAAAAGAGTTGGAGGGGGGTATTTGAAAAGAACAAGATAACCGAGGAAACGAGCGAAAGAGAAGATTTGTCCAGCTGCACTGCTCAGTCCTTTGTGAGCTGCCCTGGAGAGGGCTGCGGCTTTCCTCTTCAAATGTCATCTCCGCAGAGCCGCCCCCAGTGGCTCCCTCTGCCCCGCCACCCCCGTCTTACTGTACCGAGCGGGGCCAAATGATCCGAAGCCCAACTCCTATAATCCATGTAACTGGTTTGCTGCTGGTTGTCATAATAATCCTGTGTAACTACTGCACTCATTTCTCTTGTATATTTCAACGTACAGGCGTCATTCTGCCATTCTGGATGGCCTCATTAAAACCAATCTTTCAGCACGGCAAACTTAAACCTCTGACAGCCCGCTTGTGAGTTTCCTAAGGTGACCTTGATGGTGAATTCAGTATGACTGTACAATACGAACACTCTCTGTTCTGCCTCTCACCACACACAATACCCCTAACTCCTCTTGGCAGCCGTGCCGCAATTTACCGAGCTAACATCACGGTGAAGCCTGTTAGTATTTCATTGCTCACTCTTTTGGGCTGACCCTCTCTCGCCTTTCTCTTCCATTTGATTCAGTGTTGTGTACCATCGTACATTTATAATTCATCCATGCCCTTTCCGGCATAAAGTAACGTTTGCCTATATCGACCCTCTGTCTCTGCAGCTGTCTCTTAATAAAGTGAACATCTTCGATCGATTTCAGAGCAGACTTGAGTCCGCATACGTCACGTTTCCAGCACTATACCCCAACATTCACCCATCCTCTGCCCCTCTGGCAGCCCCTACAGCCATGCGTTAAATTATTCCCTACGTGCAAACGCTGTCAGTGTTTGTCTTGAAGACTTATGAGTCAGGCCTTGTTCCCTCAGATCTGTGGACTCGTAACCCCACTTTGAACTCCCACTGCTCCGCCCATCTCAAACAGATCATCAGCTCAAGTCTAAACATTATTGTTACAGATGCTTTGTTATGCCCTTATCATCCGCTTTGGTTATTGACTTCCCTGGGGATGATTGTCCGATCTGACACCCAGTCAGCCATAATGAATCAGAGAATACGAGAGAGAGAGAGAGAGAGAGAGGGGCACAATGTCACATTTCCTTGTGCTTGCATGGGTTCACATGTTTGTGAGCACCAAGTGTGCATCGTTGCCAGATTTTGCGAGAGAAATAAGCAACCTGGGAAAACAAGCCCAAAAGAAGCGACCTTGGCCA
>NC_139956.1:30416355-30438855 GCF_963454915.1 Gymnoscopelus microlampas | reverse complement strand
CCTGAGCGGCTCGGCGTTCGATTCGGTTCGTTTCTCCAGCGGGGGTGGGGGGGGGGGGGGTCTGCATTGTGTTTGTTTTAAACAATCCGCATCCCACCAAACGGTGGCCCCTCTTGGCTTCCCTTCACATAGAAACTGAGAGAAAGCATCAAAGGTATATAACTTCATCAGGAACCTCCCTGCCAGTCAAAACATTGCGGTGGAAAAAGACGGAGACACAGTGAAGTGTAAAGGGACAGTAATCCTCTACAAGCTTCAATTTCAGGTCTCGAGCTTACACGTTGTCAAGCCTCCCTAGACGGGGGGGGGGGGGGGGGGGGCTCATTAAACGAGTTTGCAGCCCGTTTTAAAACTTTAATTTGGCTCAGACGGTGCGGCAGCACCTCGGCGTTGTTTGCTCTGCAACACTCTTATTCTTTGCCCCTCTCTCTCTCTCTCTCTCTCGCGCGCTTTCCCCCTCTGTCATTCCTCCCCTTCCGTGCTGAGTCAGTGCTTGCACAGCGCCAGGCTTTCGGAATGATATTCTGAATAATAAGAGGAACACTCTATCCTCGGCTAGAGTGGTGTAGGAAGGTCAGGGACAGAGTGGGGAGAGAGGGGAGGACTTGAACGGAAGTGCATGAGCCCGACTGGATCTTTTTTTATTTAACTTTTTCATTTCTGACACCCAAGTCCGACTGATGAAATGTGCTTTAGCTAAAGTGCAGAGGTGGCTATTATGAGAGGTTTCGAGGGCACGTTGGTACAGATTAGCTAGAGGAGCGAAGGCAGAGAAGGATCCAGAATTAAACACATGGTTTAAATCAGTGGTTTTCAAACTTGGACCACCAAATTTGATTTGGCTGCGGACCCCCATCTCAAAAATGTTGTGTGCCAGGGACCTCCAGAAGCAAAGATTTGAGTTAAAAATGTATATTCAAAGATTTGCACAAATATTCACGATTTTTCAAAAATAGCAGATCTACAAAGTGACGCGCTATGAGCTTGTAGATCTGCTATTTTTGAATAGCCAAAGTATAAAATATGGTTATAGTGATTAAAATGATTGTGACACTATATTAACACATTTGCTGGGGTACCTCCTGGTACCTAACCAAGGACCCCAGGGGGTCCCTGGACCCCACTTTGAGAACCTATGGTTTAAATGACGTCCCCTCATAGAGTTTATTTAAACTACTTAGTTGACTGGGGTCCCCAAGGGGTCTGTCATTCGCCCACTCCTTTTTTCCCTCTACACCAAATCTCTTCTGCAAAGATGGCCGATCTACATGCTCACAACGTGTTGCAGCGCGACGCGTTGTGAGCTTGTAGAGCTGTTATTTTCCCTGAATGTTCGCCTATTCCTGTATGACATTCCTAGAATAGTGGTGGTAGGGTTAACAGATTATTTTACGTTCAAGGTTCTTTACTGCACATGTGTCTTGTGTGGACTGCTGGTACATAAGAGTAAAATGCACTGTTGTTCGACGTTTTGGACATTGCGGCAGCATAGAAACAGTGATGCTGTAGAGTGTAGAAAGAGGCCAGTGTCTTTGTCATTTGCATAGCATGTCGATGCTGATAAGGTGGCCAGAGTCATTGCTCTTTGTTAAGGTGAACAGAGTAGCCATTGATCTTTGTTAAGGTGTAGGGATGCAATTACAAACTAACCGATTACATTGAATTTATTGGTTTAATCAATTATAAAATAAATTATAAAAAACGTACTCTCTCGCCATGCTTTTCGGCCTGGCGGAGACAATAATCTATCCCTATTTTGGGCATGTCATTATAGGCCGAAAAGTTTCAAAGAATTCTAAAATTGTGAAAATAGGGGGAGGACATTAGCACTTCTTAAGCTTTAATCTGGTTAGGTCCTTAAATTGTCTTCTGGAGTCTACTGCCAGGGGCTTTTTAAGGTTTTGATTATAATGTTTTCAGAGGAAAAGTTCTGAGACCGCCCAATCCGAAGTTCGGAATGACGTCAAGTTGTAGTTATATCACCTCCCTTTCCGAAGAAAAGTTCTGATGTCGGAAGGAATATGTACCGCGCTTTAGTCCCTGCACCTTAATTCGATAATTGACAAAGAGCACACACTTTGACAGCGGCTGCTCATTAACAGCCTCAGTTATGGAAAGACAATTCATCAGGTGACAGCTGTGACAGTGGCAATGCTGTGGAGAATCCTGTGCATTTCTGGACGCGTGGATCCTCCCCGCTGCACTAACAATGTCTGGGGCGCTAACTATCTAACAAGCTGCTTTTCTAGTCTGCGAAGGCCCCGGTCCGACTCGAGGAAAGGAAAAAAAAAAAAGGCATGCCAGTTGGACGTCTTCCCAGAGCAATTAGCTGAGCCCGCATGCCTGTTTGATTAATACGCCGATGAAAATTAGCTTCTCCCAGCCGCGTGTCTCGGTTAAACTGTCACCAATCCGCGGCCAGGATGGCACCTGTCAGTTTGTCAACCACTGTTGATTCATCCAGAGGGCGTATGTAGGACAGGAAAAAAAAAATTGTTATGTATGTTGGATTTATCTACAAAGATGTGACAGACCAGTTTGCCATTTTGAGCGTAGTCCTCTCTCCGTGTCCTGTTTCCATCCACTTGGCAGTTTTACATTGCCAACATTACCCGCGCTCACTCAGCCCCGGCACAATCCATACATGCATGACAGATAGGGAATAGATATCGAAACTGGCAGTCCCAATAATTAGAAAAAAGGCAATTGCCGGGGCCAGCGAGACCGTTTCCCTGACGGATAAGCAGCAATCGCTTACGCCGGCGTCCCAGGGCTGTTTACCCAGGCAGTCATAAGGCAGACTTATTGGCCATCGGTAATGCCTTTTCTCTGGATCCACTCGATCAAAAGCAATCGACTAGCTAATCAACAGATGTAATAGTATACGGCGAGTTCGCTTCTGAGAGCAGCAGATGTACTATTGCGGCTGGAGAAAATAAGATGCATAAACAACAGACACTCCCATGGCGCTCTGGCTCTCCACGGCACATTATGCATACACACAGCGTCACCACCTGGGACGGTTCAGATGAGGTTCAGACGAGGGGAGGCGTCCGGCAGCGAGGCCGAGGGCCACCCCCCACCCGTTGCGTTAACAAGGCCCCAGATCGGTGAGCTTTCTCTGGGTCAAATTGGCACGGAGGTTGTGCACCCCCCTCCCCCCGTCCCCGCCCCCCCCATCCCCCCCGTCGACACTGCAGCTGTGTCTGAGGTACCCCGCTGCTCCCTGTCTGACTTCAGGCGGTTCGGCTCTGGGCTTGAAAGACCTCAGTCTTCTCCACCTCAGATGGAAAAATACCCGGAGCCGACCGACTGACCCCCCCCCCCCCCCCACCGCCCACAGCATTCTGCCAGATCATTACCACCGGTGGATCCTGTGGGAGTTAGAGGAACCGGGAGGGGCACTGCAACACAAAGTTCTCCAAAGCAGGGCTGCCGACATTCTTGAACACGAACAGGCACGGATGACGGGCACACACATATACACACAAACATGGACGTGTTCTCATTACACATGGCGACAGACACTGTCTGGCAGAAACCTTGCATGTCCATATTTAAACTTTTTCATAAATGAATGCACTATTTTATACTTAGTCGTTTGGCAGTGTTTGTGCGAAAATAGCTGATATATAAGCTCACAACACGTCGTAGTGCCACTTGTGAGCTTGTAGAAAAAAAGAAAAGGAAAAAAAGCTAAAATGACGTGCCCAATATAGGGACGCCAGGTTGGAAGTGCTTACGTCTATCTGTGGGTTTTATATAATGCATTTAACCAATTAAAAGTAGCAATAGTTGTTTTCATTCCCTGAAAAGTTTTTCCTGAAGGTTTTAGACCTGACAGCAACAATAGGATGCCTATTATACACATATATGAGCGTACGTACGCACCATAAATCTCTGCATGCTGTAAGCTGTCACAGTGGGGGCGTACGGCCTTGCCATGCCTGCCATCACAATTAGCGGCACATCTGGCTCGCTGATTGAGAGAGAGGGCCCGGCAGCTGTTACAGTGCTACCGGTGCTTAATGTGTAAATCTGAAGGGCCTCAGAAAATGGCGGGGTGGCAGAATGGGAGGCGTGTGGTAGTGGTGGAAAAAGTACACAAATGTTTTTCTTAAGTAAAAGTATCAATACTGCGATGTACAAATACTTCATTACAAGTAAAAGTCCAGAATTCAAAATGTATTTACTGCAAAAGTACAAAAGTATTGGTATCAAAATGTACTTTAAGTACCAAAAGTAGAAAGTACTCATTATGAAAAATGTCCCGTCAAATGTATAAAATCTATAAAATGTATACAAATCTTTTGAAAATAGCAGATCTACAAGCTCACAAGGCGACACATTGTGAGCATGTACAGTATATGGGGCTGAAGTGGTTAGTGTATTTGTTTTGTAATAATAATCAAAATCTACAAAGTAATTAGTAACTAAAGTTTTCAAATAATTATAGTGGAGTAAAAGTACAATATTTGCCTCTGAGATGTAGTGGAGTAGAAGTAAAAGTATTGAAAAATGGAAATACTCAAGTACAGTAAAAAAAAATATGTCAAAATTGTACTTAAGTACAGTACTTGAGTACATGCACTTAGTTACTTTACACCACTGGTGTGTGCGAGACTCCTTGGGACCCTGGGGGTCAACTAAGTATAATAACAGCTACAAAGCTACAAATAAGTTGAGCTAGCCTCAACTAAAGCTACAAAGCGACAGACATGCTGTGTAGCTTTGTGTCTTTGTATCTTCTGTAGCTGCCAGCGTGATCGTAGCATGAGGGTTAAGTGGTTAAGTAGGCCCAAATCCACTGCTTGACGAAAAAGTGGATATTTCTTTGAAGCCGCCAGCATGGGGGATGTCACATCGCTGTGTGTGTGTGAGTCAACTACACTGGAGAAGCAGATGCTAGGACACCCGAGGCGTGCCTAGCCATTATACTCATCTCCAGATGCAAGGAATTAGACGTTGGTTCATTGGCGACTACACAGATGAACCTACACAGTATGTGGAGTCTGCAGCACAGCAAAGTCGCAATCTGGCCATTTGATCTGAACAAGAAATAGGAAGAGAGAGCTGGGAGTTGTGAAATGCTCACGTCCAATTAGCTCAAAGGATCTACACAAATAATAATATTTAATATCATATCCTCAGATATACTCATTCCAACTAACTTCTCTCTGGCTTATAAAGCACTTTCACCTGCAATACCACATTGTCCTGTTTGGCATGGGGCGCTATTGAGCCAGTTTGTATGCATGTTATCTCCTGGTTCTGTATGGAAGAAGTAAAAAAAAAATATATATACGATTTTTTTTTTGGGTTGGAACTGAAAAACGGGAGGGATTGACTTGCTGTGAAAAGCCTGAGTGTTCAAACTGGGGTATTTTTGGGGATAGAAGAGAGGTAGGGGAGACCTAAAACACTCAAAAAAGAAGAAAAAGTTAAAATTCATGGTGTAGTCCCTTTAATATGCTACTAGGCCATATAGTACATATCACATTTTAAGTGATCCAATGTGAGAGATTAAAAAAAGAGAAAAATCTAAAAATATTTCCCTTCTGATCATCCACAGTGCAGCTAGCCACAGGCTGGCTCTGGGAGGTTAATGTACTTGAGCTAAGGAAAATGTAGATTGAACGCACGCACGCACACACGGACGCACGCACGCATGCGCACACACACACACACACACACACACACACACACACACACACACACACACACACACACACACACACACACACACACACACGCTGCAGCCACAGCCATCACTGTACTGTATAAGATAACGTGAAAGGTTATTTCAGCCAGGGAACCGTGGCAGTGTAATTGGCTTGATAACTAATAAAGCAGAAGTATAATTAACAGGGGTTAGGTGAAAGATCCGTTCCACAATGTCAGTTCACACCAGAGAGCAGCACCCGAGAAAGGGGGGGGGGGGGGGGTGTCGGAAGGCGAGGCAACATGTCAACGGTAAGGCCTTTCAAAGTGTTTCACTCAAACATAAATAGCACTGAGACAAAGTGCTAAAGTAACACATTATGAACGGACATTTTAGTAGAGTTAAAGAAAAAAGAATGAGCTCAAATAAAACAAATAAAAAGTTGTGGTGCAGTAATATCAAGTAAAATCAATAACAGGCAGCGGTAAACAGAGAAGTCTTCAACTTTGTTATAAAAGAACTGAGAGTTGTAGAAGACTTTTGGGGGGAGTTTGTTCCAGATAAAATGGTGCATAAAAGGCTGAATGATGCGCCTCCACAATGTGCTGTAGTTCTGATCCTGGGTTCAAAAAGCAGGCCTATGGTCCCAGATGACCTGAGATGTCTGGATGGCTCATGGTGTAGCACAAGGTCAATGCTTTATATAAACCAACAGTATTTTGAAATGTATTCTTTGACAGACAAGGGAGCCTGTGCAAAGATCTGACAACTGAAATGATATGATCGGCACTTTCTTGTTCTTAGTGAGGACTGAGGACTTAAGTAGTGGAAATCTGACATTTTGAATTAACTGTCGCTGTCTGTTTCCGGGAGACCTGCCAAGACACCATTATTCCTTTTTCTCAATCCTTCTGAAACACAAGTTATCAAATCCTTAATATATTGTACGTACATGCATAGTTAAGGTGATAAAAAAAATAGGATGCCTTTGTAATTGTCTTATTGTGACTGTTGTCAGATCTGAGTGCTAAGTGTTGGGTCTTGGGTTGTGGTTTTTAACATTACTGCAGTGGTTCTCAAACGTTTTCATGTCAAGGACCCCCAAAATTATATGTATTTGTCCACGGACCCCCATCTCAAAAGATTTTGTTCCAGGGACCCCCAGAAGCAAAGATTTTAGTTTATAATGTTGGCTTTAAAAATATATGTAAATTCAAAGATTCGCTTTCAAAGATTGATTACTTGATTGAATACTTAAAGGGATAGTTCACCCCCAAAATGACTTTTTTTCTATCAATTCACCTCATGAAGACTTGAATTCATGGAGTTTTCGTCGCATTCCTGAGCCAATTCCGGAGACTTTAGCATCTTTCCGACAGTCATCAAATTATAGGCTCAGGAATGCGACAAAAACAAAACAATCTCCATGAATTCAAGGCTTCATGGGGTGTGTATTGATAGAAAATAAGTACTTTTTTGGGTGAACTACTCCTTTAATTGACAGAAAATGTAAAAAGGCTCGGAGGTACGGTAAAACATTTAGGCTGAAAGGATAACACAAAAAAGACCTTGGGAACTTGTTTCCATCTTGGTCCTTTGCATTTGACACCATACATGTAAAGCGCAGACATCTGAAAAGCGATGAATGACTGTTCCTCACATCTCCAGGGAGGGAATGATAGCCCCCGTCACATGAGAAGAAAGCGCACGAGTGATACCCACCATATCGCACAGGAAGGGACTGAATAATTGCAAGGAGCAAAGAGATAAGGCAAGACGATTCCACCGAAGCGACACGAGACATCTGGTCGAGGTCCAGGAACGGAGCACTGTGTGACAGGCCACTTTGATGCGTACAGACAGTGCTTCTGGTGGTCCTCCGGCGCCTTATGATCCTTAGTTATCCCTGGGAAATAGGGTGAAACCTTTTCCAATGGGTGAAGAAGGAGCTGCCAAATGGCGGGCGGGTAATTTAGCTGTGCACGTCAGAGGACTCATGCAATGTCTTGAGCTGTACTAGAAAGTCCAGAAGACTTTCTAAAACAAAACGTGTGGGGGAGATAATGAAACAGACAGTGGTCCTAATCTGATAGCTATAGGAGACTGCCTGGTGTGGCAGTGCACCGAGTGAAGGCAGTGAGATTGTGTTCAGTAACAGAGTTAATGTGCTGCAGATAGAAGAGGATACATCAAACTCCCGTGTGCAAACGAGCAAAGCCGTCGGCGGTGATCCTGCGCTGTTTATCATCGCTGGCTTCCGAGAAAAGGGAGCACTGGAACTGGGAGACGCCAACACCCCCCCCCCCCCCCCCCCCCCACACTCTAGTTTTTGACTCCACGGCGCTCCGAGGTCTCCCACCGTGCGAGGCAGCAGCTGCAGAATGTAAATAGTTCATTACGCTATCCTCAAGGTGCTTTCCTCCACGCACACCGCCCACTAAATGTATGCAGTGTGTGATGCTCATTACAGCGAGGATATTAGCGGCACGCACTGACGACTCTGTGCCCGTGCCCTTAGCGATGCCGTACCCACCACCCCCCCCCCCCCCCCCCCCCACCTAGATAACTCGCAGGAGAAAACGGCATTCCCTCAACCGACGCAAGACTTAAAGACAGCTTTAATTAAACTATTAACTTCCTCCCGGTGAACTACAGCATCTGTTGCTGTGCACACTATTAGCCAGGCTATATACAGCAAATGCAGAGGTGAGCGTGCTCTGACGGAGCTGGTTCCCCTCCTGGCTCGTGTACTGACAGCGGCGGCAGACATTTTGTGACCGAAGTGAGAGACGCGAGAAAAAAAATGTCAAGAGAGACGGCTGTGGCAGATGCGATGGGGCCCTGTGTAATGTCACCACGCTCGTGTTGGGCACCATCTGATAATAGATGATACCATCTGAGCGAATACTCCTGTGACAGACAAGGCACTTTCTGTGGGTCTCACCCAGGGAAGGAAGAGATACATTCTCTTTCTCTCTCTCTCTCTCTCTCTCTCTCTCTCTCTCTCTCTCTCTCTCTCTCTCTACTGCTGAGATGAACCGACCACGCTGTCAAGAGTGAAGACATTAGATGCCTTCGGCCGAGGCTTGATTCGAATGTGGCTTGATGTGGCACAGATCATAGACAAGAGAACACACACGCAACTCCTCTCAGATCAGCCTCTGTTGCGGCGCTGCGGCTGACCCGCGAGGGCCCGTCCTCGGCCCGTTCTCATCCCGACAGCGTCACTCTGGCCAGGTGCCGTGTCGGTCAATGCCTGGGTGTCTGGAAATCTTTCAATGCCTGTCAAAGTCGAGAGAGTCATGCAAAGCGGACCGGACATCTCTGTCTGTGGCTTTGCACAGGCATCCATCAGTTTCTCACTCTATGTGTTGTTGCTGTCCTTCTTAACCACTTAAACCCATACAGTAAGTTGACCGGGGTCCACCAGGGCTTTATTAATCAGAATGCTTATTTTTCCCTCTCTCTTCACCAAAAATAGATCTATAAGCGAGTTTAGCTTTTAAATCAGAGTTTTTTGTCGGATGTTTGTCCGAGAATAGACACGCACCACGTCCCTCGGTCTGCCTCCTTATTTGTTCTTTCCCTGTCTTACTTCTGCCATTTTCGTCTTTTCATTATGTTTTGTCTCACCTTTCTCAGACGCCAGGCCACTTATTGCCGGCGCCAAAGCTAGAAAAACAAAGTGCAGGGTCCTGCCATTAATTTGTTCCAGTCAACCAGGATTTAGCCAACTCTGTAATTGGCCTGCGGTTAATCCCTGCCTTTCTCCTCAGCCACTTTCAATGGAGGGTGAATGAATTCTTCTTCTGCCTGTAGCCCAAATTGGCTCAAGGCGTGTGTATCCGTGTGTTTGTGCGTGCGCTCGTGCGCTCGTGCGTGCTTGTGACCGTGCGTGCATGAAAGAAGAATTAAGGAACTGAAAAGGTTCTGGGCGTGAGCGGCTCCTAGCTTGTACACGCCGTCAATTAAAAGGGTTTGCAGGCAGAGGAGATTATGCAAAGGTATAGCAAGGAAGAGAGGCTGGTATGTGAAATATGCAGTAGCTGTGCTCTCAGCTTTGATGGACGACACGCGTGCTAATTCTTTTTTTAACAAGCGTTAGCATCCTTCGGGTGGAGGGGGTGTAAAGCTGTCATGGGAAAAGCACGTGGATTTGCGAGTAGCCCGTCTGGAGTCCCGAGCAGTATGGATTACCATGCAGATGAGATACCTGCGGAACACCAGATTAATAGTGATGGGATGATAACATGCCACAAAGAATTCATTATTTTTCCCCCCTTGAATAAATGAGCCCTGGGCCGTTACTTGACTGCTGCAGCTTCGAATAGAGAGCACCGTTTAATGGAAACTGATGCATACTGAATGCGTCTGTGGGCGTTTCTGTGTTTGTGTGCGTGTGTGCTTATGTGTGTGCATTCATGTGGCCATGCATACATGAGCATTTTACGCAGTGTGTAAAACATCTACACACTGATGCCTGTTTATGAGTTGTGTGTTTCACACGCACACGCGCGCCTGTGTGTTTGATTTTTCCTCATTAATTTGTACATTTATAACCGACCCTCACCTCAGGAGGAAAGGAGAGGTTTCCTTCTGTGTGCAAACAGGCGAGTACACGCCTGTATGTGCGTAAATGTACATATAGACGAATCCACAGAGCGCTCCCCTGGCGCAATCATAACATAACATAACTGACACCGCAGCAGGAGTCTGAAACCGCAGCGCTCTGTGGATTCGTCTATAGCAGGGGTGGGCAACTTTGATGATGGATAGGGCCACTATATTTCCACACTCACTCCAGGGGGCCACATTGCATAATATGTTGCTGTCGGGCAGAAACCTCTTATCTCCATATTTTTTTCGTAAATGAATGCCGTACTTCGTCATTCTAGTCACACAAAAGTAGCAAAAATAGCTGATCTACAAGGTCAAAAGCGGCGCGTTTTGAGTTTGTAGATCTGCTATTTTTGCTATTTTGGAATTGGAATCCTGAATTATTTTTTGGTATTTTTGAATTGGAATCCTGAAAAAAAAATCCTGAAAACTTTATTTTTATTATTTTTTATTTTGGACTTGTTAAAAAGTCATTAAGCTACTAATATAGACTTAAGTAATTAAAGCGGGTCATGATTGCATGTTTAGAATTTTAACAGCTGAAACTCAATAGTATTCCAATATTAACCTGCGGGCCGCATTAAGTGAAGGTGAGGTCACAACGCATTGTGAGCTTGTAGATCAGCTATTTGTGGAAGTTGTGCTGAATTTGCAACTCAACAAAAGCTAATTCATCCTAGTGTCTGACGGAGGACTATTTCAGTAACTTCGGTAACTTAGAATCTCCGCGATACGATTATTGTGGGCATTTTTTTATCACTATAAACGATAATAACGATTATCGTCCCATCCCTAGTCTGCGTATCTGTATGTGAGCACTGATCTTGTGTGAGATCATCAACACCCCCCGCACGGCACATGTGAGGAAGGAAGAACACTTTGGACAGCCGGTCGGCGGAGGTTGTCAATCATAATCCAGCCGGTACATGTGATGTATATCAATGTGGGAGTGAGGGGAAGGAAAATGGGTGGATGGATGATGGATGGATGTGGATGGATGGATGCGTGTCTCGCTCCTTTAGCACTCACAAGGAAGCTTACAGTGCAGATCGAAGCGCAGTTTCTGCCTGGAAACCCCTGTCCACACACACATTTAATTGAGTTTCCCGAATGCTCACTCTATGGATTAAGCAATGATCCGCCCGCCCCTGTCTTTCTCTGTGTGCAGGTTTTCATACTTTATACCATGCAATATGCAGTGGTGTAAAGTGACTAAGTACATTTACTCAAGTACTGTACTTAGTAAGTACAATTTTGAGGTATTTTTACTTTACTGGAGTATTTCCCATTTTCAGTATTTTTACTTCTATTCCACTACATCTCAAAGGCAAATATTGTACTTTTACTCCACTACAATTATTTGAAAACTTTAGTTACTAGTTACTTTGCAGATATAAAGTAGTATATTATAAAACACACATTAACCACTTTAGCCCTATTTTATACATTGGCTATTGAAAATAGGCGATCTACAAGCTCACAACGCGTGCGCTTGTAGATCTGCTATTTTCAAACATTTTAGTACTCTTAATTTTGGTACATTTTTAGTATATTTTGATGCCAATACTTTTGTACTTTTACTCAAGTAACATTTTGAACACAGACCTTTTACTTGTAACAGAGTACTTCTACATTGTGGTATTGATACTTTTACTTAAGTATACATGCATGTATGTACTACATATACAGATGCACTGTACACATGCAGTAGTTTACTGTATGCAGTGTGCAAGTATACCTTTGCTTTTGGGGGAGCTCATTGTTATTCTATACCGGGAAGATAAAGACTCTTGTTGCAATGAAACCTTGCTTTACGGCCTTGCTTTATCAGCACTTCTGATATAATAATGAGTTAATGACCACATCAAACCTCAACACGGGTATCATAAACAAATCTCACAGCACGATACTAAAGCAGGGAACAGTAAACTCTATACGCAGAGCGATGTACTATATTCTACACTTTATCAGCACAAATAACACAGATAACAAGGATATAACACGCATGCAGCGAGCATTGTATTATAGCAATAAAAATAGGCCAGTTATCAGTCCTCGTAAATCACATACAAAAGAGTCAATAATACAGTTAACCACTCAAACCTATGTACCCTTGGTATCCTCCTTTGTTCCCTCAACACCAAATCCCTTTGCCGAAAACTCCCAAGTACATCTGAAGGCCAATCTGCTATTTTCACAGAATGTTCACCTACAGTATCATGACATGGCCACAACAGGGATGCTTCCCTTAAAACAGAAGAGGCCTGGGATCAGCTGCCTTTGCTGTTCGCCCGCAGAAGACCATGATGTGGACTGATGATGACCCAATTTAATCCAAGTGATGTGATATGGGGCACTGCGTCAAACCTTCCCAAAGGGTGTTCATTAAGGTCCACAGGAAGGAGTGATCAGACAGTTTTCACTCAACCTACCGTCTTGCTGCCTGTGTCGGTAGCCGAAATCCCCCTCTCACACTCTGATGAGGTGGGAAGGTACAGTATGTCTTGTTTGCTGTACAAAGCTGTTCTAGCAATTTTGCCTGATCTGACCTTATCTTCCAGTCCCGGAACTCCTCAAATGCCTCTCTGGCTGGTTCGCCAAGTGTTCGAGCAAGTGACCGTACCTCGTTTTCTCCAAGCAGGATCAATTCCTCGTGGTCTTGTGGCCAAAAGTGCTTATACAGGGGTTTCAGCATCTGGACAAGGTTTGATTCTGGCATTTGCTTTGTGAAACAGGTTGATAAACCGGTCTCCGGTTCATCTGGCTCCTGGACTCAAGAAGCTCAACATCTTTGAACAGGATCAAGGCTGTGCACTGTTCAGCATTCAGTGTGGATTTACCACACCTCCAGGCCACCAGTGTGCAAGGCTATCAGTATATCAATACTCTTCTGAATGTGGAGACTGGAGACATGCCTCTTTGCTGAAGTTTCAGTGAAAGGCCCTGGAGCTCATGAAGGAATGTATTTCATGCTTGCCAGTGCCACTCAAACCCCAATGTTTGTCAGGTGTGTGTGGCCAGGAACACATGGAATATTGTAATAATTCAGCCACAAGATCGAGCTGAGGGGGCGATCTCAGTTCTTACCTTTTTCTGTATCGTTTCCGAGTTCAGAGGGTCTGAAAAATGTATAGATGGATTGCTGGCTTTGTGCCTCCTGTCTATGAGCTAGGCAGAACTAAAAGTCTGATTTCAAGGTACTGTATGTTGTTGTGAAGACATGCTTCCTACATCAACAGTTGAGTCTGATGTGTTTACGACTTACTAGTTTTCATTATAGTGAGCTACAATAGATAAAAGAGTTGTCATGTGCAGCAAGATGAAAATGCATACATTAATATTGGATTATCAATACATATATTCTGCATTTGCATTGTAATTTCTACAATGTCAAAAAAAATCTTACAGTACATCTCCTTTCCCACTCACTTCACATTGCTTTTTTTATTGATCTTTTTAATATTGCATTGAAAACCTCTTCCGCATTTTCTGCGCAATATGGATAATCCGATTGATCTGACTAATGTAGTTATTACTACTTTTGCACCATTGAGCTCCCTTTTTATTTAATTTTATTATTAATCCTTTATTTAATCAAGATAAATCCACATTGAGACTTTCATCTATTTTTCAAGTGGGGCATAGCCAACAAGGCAGTTTATCCTGAAGTTTCATCAAAGGGGAAAGGGGGATTTTTTTTTCATAAAGACAACCTTCCTTTTCTCACCATATCGGTGGATCTCAACGAAGTTGCCGTTGCTTCTATTAACTAATTGATCTCAAGTACCGTGTTTGGCAGAATCTCCTTTTGCTTGGTTGCTACTACTTCAAAGGCCCTTGTGTGTATTATTTTGCACTACTGGTTCTGTGCATGGCCGCTTACATCCCTGTTTATCTAGTCTCCCTATAAGTATGTGCCAATTGCAGTGCATTTTCAAAGAGCAGAAGAGTTTGCAAGCTTCTACTCTTAACGAATAGCCACGTGTTACGTGTTTTCTCACTTGTCTCGTCCAAGTTCGCTGGGTGGGTTTATCTTCATCATCGGCCTCTTCCTCTGGCAAGCTGTTACCCCCCATCTCCAGCTTCTTCTGTCAACGTGCACCGTCACCCCGGGCGGGTTTGTGCTGACAGCAGTCCCAGCAGGTGTAGTAGCATCCAGAGCCTCTGGCTGTGGTTGCTTTCCAGACTTTATATTGCCACACAGACTGTGTTTATATACAGTACCGGTAAAGTATGTATGTACAGTATGTATATGTGGTGTGTGTGTGTGTGTGTGTGTGTGTGTGTGTGTGTGTGTGTGTGTGTGTGTGTGTGTGTGTGTGTGTGTGTGTGTGTGTGTGTGTGTGTGTGTGTGTGTGTGTGTGTGTGTGTGTGTGTGTGTGTGTGTGTGTGTGTGTGTTATGAATGTGTGTCCAGCCCTAAGAGTCTACTGTCAAAACGTTGCAGAAGACTATTAACACTGGCTCACAGTGACAGGGCCCTGCAGCGTCGTTCACCTTGCAGAAACACACACACACACACACACACACACACACACACACACACACACACACGCAAGTGCAAAATATGGAATTAGAGTTGAGCTGTTAGCTTTGTACTGTTGTCCCCTGTGCGTCACTGTGATGTTTAGCTTCTCTCCTCCATCTCACTTTTCTCTATCATCACGTTGTGCCCTTTTAGTATGTTTCTCCCACAATTGTTCAGTTGTTTCATGTGTGAAACGCTTTGTAACTCTGATTTAAAAGTGCTCTACAAATCAAATAGCCTTCGCCACCGACTGTTTTTCTGCTGGTGGGCATGTTGCTAAAAAATGTAAGCTGTGTTTAAAAGTTGAATCCCCTTAGTAGCATCCACGATCTCCAACAACTTTCATACACAGTTTGGAGAGATTACTATATTAATTTTAACAGCTTGTCATACAAAATGCAAGAATGGAACTTTTGACAGATGGGTAGAGCGGCAGTTTGAGAAACGGAAGTTTCCTGGTTTGATCGCTGGCTCCTTCTGGCTTAGTGTCAAATTGTCCTTAAGCAGGACATTGAATTCCCAACTGCACCCGGGTGCTAAAAGCTGCCCACTGCTCCTACCTATAGGATGGGTTTAACACAGAGGACAAATTCCAGGTATGTGCAAAAGGTACTTGGCCCAACGGCCCGACAACAACGAGATGATCTAAAGTAGTTGACGCTCCTCTCCTCCACTCCACCATAAACCAGACTATCGTTAATGCGGGATTGCCATGTGCCTCCATAGAACATTAATGGGAAGAATTGAAAGAAATCACCCCGTGCTGCAGATGTGTTTCTGCACCATTACAGGGACTTATTGGTTCTTTGATGCGTTAATCATAGTGATTGTTCTTATCTTATCTTATCTTATCTTATCTTGCCTCGATCCTGTCCTCCATTTTGGATCAATAGCAGCACAGCTCATTCCTGGCACAGAATGGCTGATTCCTCAAAGGGCCTGCTCTTCTTCAGACATGCGTGGGCAGTCCAAGGTTGTTGTGCTTCTCTCTCTCTCTCTCTCTCTCTCTCTCTCTCTCTCTCTCTCTCTCTCTCTCTCTCTCTCTCTCTCTCTCTCTATCAGGAACTTCTTTGATGTCTATATATACATTTTTTTCTTTTTCTTTGCAAAAGTGATTGGATTTTGTAGTGTGTGTGTGTGTGTGTGTGTGTGTGTGTGTGTGTGTGTGTGTGTGTGTGTGTGTGTGTGTGTGTGTGTGTGTGTGTGTGTGTGTGTGTGTGTGTGTGTGTGTGTGTGTGTGTGTGTGTGTGTGTGTGTGCGCGCGTGCGTGCATGTGTTTACGCGAGTGAAAGAGAGGGCGGGAGAGCGAGCTTAGGACAGAAAATGAGCAATCACTATTCGCCTATGAATTACGGGTGATGGCTTGAATTGATGTTGCAGTCTCAAGTATAGTAATTATACTTGTCTTTTCGCCGTCTGCTTTTCTGAACTCCATTTCTAATTGCCGTGTCCTTTTAGCCAGTAGCTCGGTCTGTCAGGTTTGTCCCTTATTTGCTTACAACAGTTGACTGTCTGGGAAAGATCATTTTACTAGATGTCACTGTCTCTTTCATCTTAGATCTGTGATTGCGTTACTCTTCAATAAGACTTGCCCTGTCCTAGGCATATTGTCTCTGTTGGGTGGAAACCTCATACATCCAAAACTGTTACTTTTCAGGATTCAAATTCAAAAACAGCAAAAGTAGCGCCTTGAGCTTGCGGATCTGCTACTTTTGGTGCTTTTGTGTGAAGCTGTGGTATGATCAATAGGGTATTTATTCACGAAAAAACATTAAAATAAAAAATTAAAATATGGAGATGAAAGGTTTCTGCCCGACAGCAACAATATCATTGTTTTAGCCCCACTAGCGCTGCAGCTCTCAGGACGATGATGTTGGTCACTTGGCCTGTATCGTCATCACTTTGGTCCCATTCAGCATATCTCCAAAACGCCTGGCATTGAACCCTATTGATATTGGTGTCCCCATGGTCTCTCCTCTAGCCCCACCCTTAGGCAAAGATGTCTATTCGAATACATCTCAAAATCGAATGGCCTTGTGATGAAAGTTGCCGATGATCCCTGGAGGATGAACCCTGACCGTTTGAGTGACCCCATGACGCCTCCTCCACTGTCGTCAGGCCAAATGTTAACTTTGCCTATATAACAGAGAGATTGCAGGGTGAACCCTATTGATTTGGGCTTTTCTGTAGCACCAGCCGTCAGGCAAAATTTCCATTTGGGTAGCGAGGCAACATGGCCTCTACGGGCTGTTAGAAGGACCGTTAGTCTTGTAAATATTCATCAATAGTTGTTTTTTTTGTTGTTTTTTTGCTTTTCCCATACTTAGCAGCCCCAGCATAAACCTTTCTTTAGCCCCCCCCCCCCCCCCCCCGCCCCCCGCTCATTCCCCCAGGACTGCCCCGATGAATATATGTAATCATGATTCTCTGTATCAGTCGAAGTGTGCCAGTGAAATGTTTCCAGTCTGTTATCTGGGGCCCACTGGGCCTCTGAAGGACACAGAAACAGCAGGGGCGGTCGCGGCGGTGCATGCCAACACCAGGAGAGGTGCTCTGAATGTGGGTCACAGTCTCCCTCTTTGCCACCCAGGTGTATCTTATACCCGCAGTAAAAAAGAAAAACAACAACTTAGAATTCAACACGAGAGCCATACCGTCGCCGAACAGCATTTTATTATGATTATGATTTTCCTCTGCTGAGCTCGAGGCAGCCAAAACAGAGCCATCACAGACTTTCAATTAGCGATTACTGCTCTTCCTCCCTTGGAAAAAAACGGGAAAAAAGAATGCCTGCAGTGTCCCCGTCGCTTGCCTACAAACAGCTGGCCCTTCGTCACTCGCTGCAAAACGCACGCCTGTGCCATTAATAAGCTTTATTGCGGCGTGCTGACATTTCCATGATGTCTTTTTAATTATTTTGATTGATAGTTTTGCATGGAGATGGATCCGGGACTACCAGGGTGTGTGTGCGTGCGTGTGGGTGTGGGTGTGTGTGTGCGTGCGTGTGTGAAGGGATGGTCAGAGAAGATCTGTGATTGCTTTCGCTATAGACAATATCTTAACCTTTCAAGCTCAAATGTAAATGGTGCCCCACGGGCAGCCGGCTCAGCGCATATCCGTTGCCATTTAGATTGTTTTAGAGAAGAAACGAGTTGCCCAGTGGATCTGTCAGCCCCACCGCAGTGGAGGTTATATCACTCCGTTTTCTTTACATTGCAGACTACTATGAATAAAAACGAACAGTTGCCCACTTCTCCTCCTTGCTATTGATACTTTGAAATAGTATATTTATGCCATGCAGATATATTATATCCTGCATAATGCATACGGAAAATATATACTGTATATCATTTCCTGTAATGTGTGATTTAACATTTTCCCACTGAAGAATCCTTTGAGGTGTTTATTTCTCTAAAGGAAAGACTAGCGAGGTAAAGAGGTGCTCAAGGGCTCCAGCTGCTCCTATCAGTGGTGCTGAGTAGTGGCAATTACATTACAGTTTACAGGTTAGGCATTTAACAGGCACTTTCATCCAGAGCGACTTACAAAGTGCAACATTAAACAAACACGCTTAAATGCACTTTACTAATTTGAAAGATTAACGTTGAGCCTTTTCAAAACTGTGGGCTCCATTGGGCTGGAGGCCATAATAATTGACGGTCAGTATCTCTCACTCACCATTTTTCTGTTCTCTTTTAATGGCGTGGTGTTAACCTCCTAATGACTGTTATCTTCCTTGGAGAACTTGTCGATGGCGAGGAGAGGACAGAGAGATTCAATTTCCTGTTCGATCAGGGCCCTTAGGTCAGTTGAGTCTGTTGGTTTTTGTCAAACAAATCAGTAACAAGGCATACAGGTCTGTGAACAAAGTCACAAGATAGTCGAAGAAGACAATCACCACACTCCCTCACAATCTGCAAATCCATTTGGTTAAAGAAGAAAAAATAATTGTAACCTTAATGTGGGTACGCTCAATGCCATGCCTGAATTCTTTGATTGATCTCATTTCCTTCTTTGAATATACTGCACCTGTATATATTTTTTAAACCAAACATTTCTAACTCAAATCTTTGCTTCTGGGGGTCCCTGGAACAAAAATATTTTGAGATGGGAGTCGGCGGCTAAATATATATCATTTTGGGGATCCTTGACATGAAAAAGTGTGAGCACCACTGAGATAGCATACTGTAAGTTTGTCAGAAAACCGTTAGGATTTAGAAGACATTAAGCAGAACCGGCCTCAGGTCTTAATGGTTTAACCTGTTCCCCCTTCTCCTGTTGAAGGCTGAAGTATATTTAATAACTTGTAGTGTATTTAATACATGGTCACAATGTTTTTGTACTGGCACAGACAAAATCAATGGTTTTGTCTGTGCCAGTCCAAGAATGTTTTTCTAAACAGCCCTTGTCACCCTGCTTGTGGTCTGTGCCCGTGTATCAAATTATGTTAACGAGCACGGTTCTGAAAGGAACATCTGCGGTCAGTAGAATGGGTTCTTCTATCCCATTCGCCAAATCTGTGTCTGTGAACAGCGTCTGACCTGTGATTGGCCATGGCTTGGCTAGACAGAGTGCTATACAGTATGTTGCCAATAGATGACACAGTTGTGAGTCAGAATCTAAATCTGGACTTCATATGAGACTAGACTTGACAGGCGCACACACCCGCACACACCCATGCAGTTGTACATGTTCAGACCAAGGTTTTTTCATTTTAGTTTAGTCTTAGTTCGTTTTGACATTTGTTTCTAATTCAGTTAGTTTTAATAAGTTTCTAGAGCGAATTTGCTAGTTTTTATTTGTTTTTATTTTTAAAAATGCTAATGGTTTTAGTTTGTTTTTATTCGTTTTAGTGTTAGTTTTAGTTTTTTATACTTTTGGTTATTTGTCAGGTGCAGGATTGAAAAGGGCCAGAGTTGTGTAATAAAAACGGTGGTGCCGACAGCTGGTATAAAGCTGGTACAGCGGAATATATAGAATAAGATTTCATATCATCCTAAGAAGCTTGTAAATTGACAAAAACAGCATTTTGTCTATAATTTCAGTTTGTTTTAGTTTTGTAAACACACAATACAGTTTCAGTTAGTTATCGTTTATTTGTTTTAATTTTTTTTTTTCCTATAATTTTTATCCCACGATTTTGTAACCCACATTTTTTCACCCAGTGCCAATTGCCTATGTAATCCTGGGCACTACCTACCCTCTGCCAGCCTAGGGAGAGCCCAAGCTGAAGCTATTTGTTTTAATTAACGGAAATGTTTTTTCAATTTTAGTTTTCGTTATTTTGTTAGTTTTAGTTAACTGATAACCTTGGTTCAGAGTCAGACACCTATCCAGACCGAGAGCCAGTTGTGCAAGGGGGTAACAAACTAGATGCCATCTTTGTATGATCCACAACCTTCTGGTAGCCGTCTGTTCCTCCATCCATCCCCTGTTCTCTCCATCCATCCATCCATCCATCCATCCATCCATCCATAACCTCCCTCCTAGCCTCCCTTCCTCATCAGATCTGCACTGCAGTTTCTCAGGCATATTTATTCTTCAGTGATTCATCACTCATACTCTCTTCCACTCAGGTCTCTCCCTGTCATTCCCTTATTTCTGTCCCGTCTTTCCCTTATTTCTGCCCCCGTCCCCCCAGTCTATCTCTGGCTTGCTGTCTCTTACGTGGAGCAGCACAGCATCGCATACATTAAACAGCAAACACGGTGGTAGAATTCTTCCCGGGTTCTCTTAACATCCTTGAGATTTTTTGAGTGTTCTGTTTTGACAAAATCTCCCGAAACCACATTGACTAGCCTACATTTCCTTTGCTGCATCAATCAGATTCTTGAGTTTTCTTTCTTGATTTTAGCCTGATACCCCCATTACCCCCCCCCCCCCCTCATGCCCACTTACCTTATCTCTCTCATTTTCATTTCCTCCTTCATTTGCCTTCTTCCCCACGTTTGCCATCATAGCCACTTGATGTGCGACGGGGACATGCCTCTCCTGTGAAGGGCACTTTGCTTGATTAGGCTCATAAAAAAAAAGAAGGCCTCACAGGAGGAGGAATGTGCTGCACTCACCGTCACCGCTATGTCTCTCCAGTTTGCTCCATTTTCTCTCATCACATGCCCTTAAGGCTTTTTAGAGATATGTCAGCTTCATTTCAAGGCGGCATTTAAAGGCCATCCTCTAATCAACATGTTTTTTTCTACAGTTTACTACCGTTTATTTATTTATTTATACTATAAATCATATGCGCATAATAAATTATTTGCCGGACTTCCCACCAGAGCACCCTTTTCACATTCTCTCACTGGAGGTGGCAAGCACTTCCTGTGATGTGTGATGTCACAAATCATGTTCCAATATGTAAACTAAAGAAAAAGAGCTTGCACATCCACTATACAGACTTATCAAAACAAATAGTCTTTTTTTTAACAGTGTGAGGACTCTTTTTTTTTTTTTTACCAATACGCAAATTAGCCACGTGCTGAAATCTGAAAATATTTTGCTTTGAGCAGCATGATGGACAGGGTGCAAGGCCTGTGACATTTGCGAATAATTTAGATGCATTGATTCATTGAATATTTGATTAGGCCGAAATGTAAAAACAGCACAAGTAAGTACTGTTAAAAGCACTTTGTCTAAAAGGTCTGTTCAAATAACTCCTTGTGGTCTTGTTTCCATTGAGGTCCTTGGTATTCAATTCATAAACATATATAGTAGCACCAAACAGTTCAAAATCATCACAAAATACAGAAAAAAACACTATATATATACAGAGTCAGGAAATATTAGGGAGGGGGGGGGTGAGAGTCAAAGAAAGGAGGCGGGGGGGGTCGTCTGTCTAAGGGAGAAGTGGTACTACCTCCCCCTTTGGCCCCCTGAAAGGTGAATAATCAGGGCTGTTTTAAAGGAAACCAGCAAACTTCATTTTTTGAGGGATGGGGTCAGACTATTCCACACCTGGGTGGCAGTGCTGTAGAAGGAGAATTGTATGGGTGGGTGGTACCAGATCGTTGTTTACGCTCCCTCTAGTATTTTGGGTGTCGCTGACTTTTTGGTGATGTTTAGTCAGATATGCCTATTTAGTATTTTTTTATGTGGGAAAACCATGTTTAAAAATATATATATAATAGCAGAGTACAGTACTTTGACTTGTCATAATAGGTAAAAAATTATAGTGGGCTTGTTTGATTTAGGTGTACCGGTTAGCAAGCGTTGACAGTACAATTAACTATTGTCCTACATGTGCGTTCACACACCACAATCAGATTCATGGATTTAATTAGCTGCAGCTGTTCTTAACCCTACTATGACACTGTGAAATTGTGGGCGTTTGTAGCGAGACAGGACTGCTGTACGATTAGTCTCTACGCAAACGAAAAAGAAAACATTTCCCAGACACAATCGCGTGTGGTATTTTCTGAGGAGGCTCCATGCATGTCCTTGTGTTTCATCGTTTAATTTGACATGCATGCTACTGTTTCACTCTGAGGAAGTGAAACAGATTATTTTTTAGGAAACTATGTTAGCCTAATGACACCATCTCTCGCTGTCGTCTATTTTCCTTGTACGGTGCATAATTTCACTGAACTATTAATTGAACCCGGCAAGATGTCAGTGCCAGACCGCAGGCGAAATCACAAAAACTCTATAGGCAAATCACCTAATGTGACACTATTATAATTTTGGAATATACTTCC
>NC_139956.1:30376355-30411355 GCF_963454915.1 Gymnoscopelus microlampas | reverse complement strand
ATATATCGCGGGACGATATATCGGCACACCCCTAATTTTGTACTAAAACTTAATGTTTGAAAATAGCAGATCTACAAGACACGTTGTGAGCTTGTAGATCGGCTATTTTCAAATAGCCTATGTATGAAATAGGGCTAAAGTGGTTAATGTATGTTTTATAGTGTAATCATTTATATCTGCAAAGTAACTAGTAACGTAAGTTTCCAAATAATTGCAGTGGAGTAAAAGTGCAACAGTTGCCTCTAAGATGTAGTGGAGTAGAAGTAAAAGTAAAGACAATTGGAAATCCTCCAGTAAAGTAAAAGTACCTCAAAATCGTACTTAAGTACAGTACTTGAGTAAATGTACTTAGTTACTTTACACCACTGACTTGGACAGATTAGTGGCACCACCACCGGCCCACAAACAATTTCACTGTTTAGCCTCTTTTTTTTCTCCTCTCGATTAACCCCCGCACTCACCTCTTAATGGTGCCCCGCGGTTACAGCAGGCCCAGAATGGCTTTGTGGGAGTCCTGTAATGAGCGGTTGAAGCCGAGGTGAGCTTTAAACGTTGTTTTTTGAAATGTTTTTGGCTTCCAAACAGAAGAAGAAAAAGGTCAGGTCAGGGTCTGGTGGGAGCAGGATGCGTAGGTTGAACAATTTGCTTTAATGGGATTTATTGAAAACCTGCCTTGTTTTTGAAGTAGTCCGTTATGTAATCCAGCATAATGGCTGACTTTCAATGTACAGCGTGTGGAGGTCAATGATTGGTCTGTACAGGCTGTACAAAGTTTGATTTGCTGGGGGGATGGGGGGAGCAAATTTCCTCCATTTATCGAAATGTGTCCAATTGTGAACATTTCATCATGCTAATAAGACCGTGGGGCTTAATATAGGGCTTAAATGTAACCATTGATTAATATATTTTTTTCAAATGGAACCCTGAGGATGCACTGTAGCTCTGAGGGTGACCTTTCCCTCACCACCTTTTTTATTTTTTTTAGAACTAAGCCCCTTCGCCACATGTAAAGAAACTAATTATTCTTCCCGCTGAGTCTCCATGTATTTGGATTGGAGTAGAAAAAAATCCACTTTATGGCTGCAGGTTTCATCATGTCATGTCCAGGGAATTCTTCCGGGTAGTCTGGACGGCGGGCCATGATTTATTATGCATATTTCAGCATCATGCTGCGTGGGTATTACTGGAAGTGCACTATATCCTTGCTGTCAGAGGCAGAAACCTCTTATCTCCGTATTCGTAACTTTTAGCGTTTCTTTTTCGCAAAATCAACTTGATCATTCTACAGCGTCACACAGAAAACTCAAAAGTAGCAGATCGGCAAGCTCGAAACGCGTCGCGAAGCGACGCGTTTCGAGCTTGCCGATCTGCTACTTTTGCTATCGTTTTATTTGAATCCCGAAAAGCAACAGTTTTGCACGTAAGAGGTTTTCCACCCCGACAGAGACGATATGCCACGAGGTGACCCCATACCACTTCCGCAACATTTTCCCGAGCAACATAGACCATGAGGAGTGCCTTTCCACAGCCGCTGCTCTTTACACAGTTTACATCGTAGACAGACAGTAAAAAGGTGGTAGGGTCAACCGCACCCCCCCCACCCCCGTACCACTCGTTCCACCCACCCACCCACCCACCAGCTCATCGACGTGAAGCGAAAGTGCAACGGGGGGGGTGGTGGGTGGAAGGAGGGAGGGCATGGGGGAGACACGGCAACCACTCCATCACTCGTTTGGCAGCGTGCCACGGTGCTTTCAGCCCAGACGCAGACCCCTTCCATCTGCTAGGACTCGAGACAGCGGGCAGAGAGAGAGAGAGAGAGAGAGAGAGAGAGAGAGAGAGAGTGACTGATAGACGTCGGGGGGGCCGTCAGGGGGCGGGGGGCGATCGAGGACTCCCCAAGTTCTCCAGCAAGTTGGAGTGATGGAAAAAAAAACAGACTGAAGTTTGAGAGAGAGGTGATATGGGTTTGTGTGTGCCTGCGTGCGTGCGTGCGTGCGTGCGAGCGTGCAAGTATAGTGCAATTTGAGAAATAGACATTCTGAGGACCATTTTCCAAGAGAAATGGATGTTCTTTAGGTTTAAGAATTAGGCTTACAATTAGGAACATATTCAGGCTGGGATTAGTATTAGACATTTAGAGGTTATAGGTTTAGGGGTTAGGCTTGGAGTTAATAGTTATGCCTGATTTATACACACCCCACTGAGGTGATGCGAGCGTGTAGATCGTCTTTTTTCGCTGCGCGACACTGGTACACATGCAGCTTAAGCGCAACTCAGGGCTTTATAGGGCAGTGATTCTCAACCTGTGGGCCGGGGACCATTGGTGGGCCATGGGGGTACACAATACTTTCCACCACTGGACTGTGTGTTCGTGCGTGTGCGCGTGTGTGTGTGTATGGGAGGTGGGGGGGTTCCGACACAACAGTCTCTGATGAAGCCCTCCAGATGCTTTCATTATAGGCTGTCAGATGCTGGCGCCTGATAGAGAGCATCTCTGAGTGGACGGGTCAGGACTCCAATCTCCCGCCGCGCGGAGAGCGGGAAACAATTCACCACCACCTGACAGAACCAAGCCCCCCCCCCGGGTCCACTGATAAACACACACACACACACACACACACACACACACACACACACACACACACACACACACACACATACACGCACGTGCACACGCACACACGTTTATGGTGATGGGTTGTGAAGATAATTGTGTTTTGTGTGCATGTGTTCATGTTGTGCATATAGACCAGGCCCATGCACACTACTGTGTATGCACACGTCATTTCAAACACGTCAACATAATTGTGCCACCGGACATAAGTTATATGTAGGCTCTGCACGCACACGTGAGGCACGCACGCACACACACGCACGCACGCACGCACGCACGCACGCACGCACGCACGCACGCACGCACGCACGCACGCACTCACACACACACACACACACACACACACACACACACACACACACACACACACACACACACACACACACACACACACACACACACACACACACACACACACACACACTCACACACACTCACAGGTGCAAACATTCATATTTCTAAGAGTTATAGTATAATTCTAAGGGGAACATCAAATATCAGTCTATTTATATCAGTATTCTCTCTCTCTCTCTCGCTCTCTCTCTCTCTCTCTCTCTCTCTCCCTCCCCCGCCTCGTCTATGGGCTAATGATGCTTCCTCGGCCCATTCACTGGAATGCTTTAATGATAGAAAAAGGGTAGAAACTGATGGTGGCGGAGGACGCTGACCTGTCTTTTATTGAGAATAATGGAGGCAAAATGGGTCCCATCAACTCCAATATTTCCCAGGTGGCTGTTCATTTATCACTGGGTGCCCCACGCTCCTCCGGGCGACAATAATCCACACACATACACGCGCGCACACGCACGCACGCACACACACACAAACCTGCACTAAAATGTCTCTGGGATGTGCCCAAAATCTTTCAGAATAAGAGCTGCAGGGCCATGATGTGAAGCCGTGACTCAGAAGTGTCTAAACCGGTGGTTCTGAAAGTGGGGTCCGGGACCCCCAGAGGTCCTTTAGGGAGTTCCAGGGGGTCCCTATAGCTAAATGATTGATAGGAACCAAATGGACCCTTATGGGGCTGTAACTCTGAGAGTGTACAAATGGAACCAAATGGACCCGTAAGGGTCCATTTGGTTCCATTTGTACACTCTACATTAACATTGATTTTACAACATAAATTGGGGTCCCATGGATAGAAATGCCATTAAATGGGGGTCTGTAGCCTAATGCATGTCAAACTGGGGGTCCTTGAAATTAAAATGGTTGAAAATCACTGCTAGAGCCGTAAAAATATTCTCTTATGGCGGTCCTTGGCATATCTTTTCAAATGGGGGTCCGCAGGATAATAAGTGTCAATTTGGGGGTCCTTGACATGAAAAAGTTTGATAACCACTGGTCTAAACGTCCTGAATGTCCGCATGTATGCTACTCCCTCTGACAAATTACGCGAACCACTTCCGATCATTTTCATTGGCTACGCTGTGTCCTCCCTTTGTCTGGCTGGAGGTGACGTGTACGTGCTCCATTTTGGTTCTCAATGTGGGGTCCAGGGACTCCCAGGGGTCCTTGGGGGGGGGGGGGGGGGGGGGTTACAGGGTGTCTCCAGCAAAAGTAGTTACTATAGCTGTAGGACAGAAACCTTGTATCTCCATATTTAAACTTGTAATGATTTTTTCATAAATGAATGCCCTACTTCAAAGTGCAACGTTGCACAAAATAGCACAAATAGTAGATCTACAAACTGCTATTTTAGCTATTTCTGCAAGTTTTTGAAAGAGAACGTGAAAGTGGTTATAATATTTAACAAATCAAAAGTATTAACAAGAGTTTGTAAATAATAAGTGCATTGGATCCATTTGAACACTTTTTTTCCGATTTCCTGAAAAAGTAACAGTTTTGGATACATATATTTCCACACGACAGCGCCGCTGTGCAATTTCGAAACAGGTGGTATTTTATTCCGTCCACCACGGCTCGCCAACTCGGATGGCGTGCTTGTTGATATACTGTAGCACAGCCACCACTCGCTCGCCTGCTGGCTCGCTCTGGTGCTTCTCGCACGCATCTAACACAAGTCTCAAGGCCACACGCTGTCAGTGGCGTCCGCCTTGTTGTCAAGTGATGTAAAATAGAGAAATGTATAATAGGGCCCCCGTGCAGTGGTGGAAAAAGTACTCAAATTCTTTACTTAAGTAAAAGTATCAATACTGCAATGTAGAAATACTCTGTTACAAGTAAAAGTCCGGAATTCTAAATCTTATTCGTATTCGTAACTTTTAGCGTTTCTTTTTCGCAAAATCAACTTGATCATTCTACAGCGTCACACAGAAAACTCAAAAGTAGCAGATCGGCAAATTCTAAACGTAACTAAAGTTTTCAAGTAATTGAAGTTGAGTAAAAGTCTTATTTTTTTTCTCTGAGATGTAGTGGAGTAGAAGTAAAAGTATTGAGAATTGGAAATACAAAAAATGTACTTAAGTACAGTACTTGAGTAAATGTACGTAGTTACTTTACACCACTGCCCCCGTGCAAATGTTGTTTAATGGAACCTGTTGTTGCTCAGGCACGGTGGAATATTCATGGAGCAGTAGGGCGCCTTTTCGTCCCAGATTTTAGGCAACGTTAAAGGGGAGTGGATTTATCTTCTCTGTTTTTTGTTGTTGTCAGGCTCCGCTTATAGAGACTGAGATTACTGCACCAAAGAATATCGCTCCCCCTGGGGGATTTAAAGGCAACGTTTTAGTCCACTCTGCGTTCCTCTCCTCCCTATATGTCCCTCCACTTCCTTCTCCCCCTCACCTCTTTTCATCCTCCTCCCCTTGTGTGCTTTGAAACATTATGGTCTGTTCAGGAGAACTGGCCTCTCTGCCCGAGGCTGCAGACAGAACAAAGTTTCACTGTGAGGCAGCAGTAGGCTGCGTTCACACTGGCAGCTACAAAAGATACAAAGATACAAAGATCAGTGGTGGAAAGTAACTAAGTACATGTACTCAAGTACTGTACAATTTTGAGGTATTGACCCTCAGTTTGGCATGCATTTGGCCACAAACTCCCATAACAGTTTACAAATGGGACCAGTTGTACACTTTCAGAGTCACAGACCTGTAAGGGTCCATTTGGTTCCTACTGTAACTATCAATAATTTACCTGGGGACCCCCTGGAACCCACTTTGAGAACCACTGGCTAACGCCACTTGACCTCCAGTCAAGGGTCACCTTACGGCACAGGCTTGTGCGCTTGACCGTGGTGGATCACTGGATAGTTCAGTCCCCTGCTCTGAAGATGAGTGGGAGTGGGAACATTAGAGTCTCTACACAACAGCAGCCACAATTATTTATGTCCTATGAAGAGGTATCACCAACCACAATAGGGCTGCAATTACTGATTACTTTCTTAGCGTGTGTGTTACTCTGTGGATTCCCCTTTCGATTAATCACATAATGAGGAAACAATTAATTTGTTTGTGTTTGTCAGGGTTGCCAACATTGCGCGCGCGCGTGTGCGTGCGTGCGTGCGTGCGTGCGTGCGTGTGTGTGTGTGTGGTCGTAGAATGGTGTCACGCATAAATAACGTAAATAACTGATCTATGAGCTTGTAGATCTGCTACTGTATACTGAGAAAAATAGATTACGTTATATATTTAATATTCCACATTTTCTTTTTTGTAATCGATTAAATCGATACTTTATGATTAACTGTTGCACCCTTTGAGTTTGAACCATAACCACCCTGCCAGCACCCATCCCCCCACATCCAGCATACCTGCATTTCTTTCGCAGCGTAGCACGAGCAACCACTGGCTTCGTTGCGAGATGCTTGTCTCTGCGACACGAGACGGACCTTTGTGTAAAAGCCATTGTTGATACGGGGGGCAAATGGGACCCTCAAGGTTTTGGCTTACACGCTCTCTAATCCTCACCGCCAGAGATACGGGGGCTTTCTGTGCGATACAAACACGGGAATGTGCACACGCATGTATGCGCGCACGGCCTATTCACCTTTCCACAGCAGTATACTGGTAATCAATGTCCTTTATTCTGCATGATTATTCTCTCCGTGTGCCAGTGTTATTAAAATCAATGCCGTGGCAAGCAGAGCAGAACACCCTGGCCCCAGTACACCGAGCTCAGGGTGACTTGTGAATACACCTCAATATATCATTTATTAATGGTGGAAAAAAACCATCAGCCAAGGAACGTCAGCTATCATCTGCGTGATCACATATTATATGAATACACATCATCAGTCCGTGTTCATTAGACCGAAGGAATTTTGTATACAATGCACGTCGGAGTGGACAAATCCATACAGGTGCAATTAAGCATGTCGGTTCAAGATGCCTCGCTGAAAAATGCAGCAAGGAGTCCATCGATGGTGTGATGTTCAACGTTTTAGAAAGGGGGGCCTGAGTCAATGTTTCATGGTCAGGGTCCTGGGGCAGCGCCGCGGAGGTGCATGTAGGCAACTCTTCAGGTTCTACTATGGTGGGTAATTTGGTGCCGCCCCCCCCCCCCCCCCACACCACGCTGTTGCAACTTTTCTCACCCCCAACAACGGAGAGGAATGATTTCATATTCTTACCGCGGCAGAGGAAGGGGTGAGGGGGGGGGAACAAGAGAGATGGAGCGAGATAAGAGAGGAATAGCTGTGGAGGAAACGGAAGGTGAGAAAAACAGAGAGCATGAAAGAGAAAGAGAGACAGAGAGGTAACGAGGAGCAGAGTTATAGCAGCATGCAGGCAGAGGGAATTGAGCAGAGGAATGAGAAAGAGAGAGAGAGAGAGAGAGAGACAAGGAGCGTGACAGGGAGGAGTAGAGAATTAGAGGGGAGAGAGAAAGGAGAAAAAGAAGGGGAGGGAGCTGAAAGAAAGAGAAACGGAGACACATGGGAAAATAAATAGGTCGCCGGGAACTAAAAGTGTGATACGTGCAGAGGAGTAACAGGGAGGGAGATAATCAGAGCTGTCAAGAAAGAGAAGCAAGTAGAGCAAAGTGAGAAGGACGAGAGACAGACAGACAGACAGACAGACAGACAGACGGACAGACAGACTCAGACGGAGTGAAACGGACATGAAGACTGAGACAAATGACAAGAAGAGGAGATTCTCATTAAGACGATCATTGTTCTTCTCTGGTTGTAATTAAGACATGGATTAATGAGAGAGCAACGCAGACACACCTCAGCTAGCGGCAATTAAGCTGTTATCGTACCAAGTCTGCTTTTTTTTTGGTTTTGATGTTTGTGTTGGATTGTTTGTTGATTGTGTGGGTGGTAGAGGGGCGGTGTTCGGGTGTCACGCTCATTGACTTTGCATTATTCTCAGTTTTTGTTTGTATCCACAACTCTCTGTATGTTCTCTTACAGACATTCAGTCATTTTTCTGAGTGTGTGTGTGTGTGTGTGTGTGTGTGTTTGTGTGGGAGGGCAGCAGGTGGTGAGGGGACACAGCTGTTAGGAGCACATGGCTTGAGCGGAGGTTGAAGCGCGCGTGTCAGATCGGCGATGATGTGCGCTGGCGGAGTTGTCGGCTTGAGTCCGTTCCGACTCGCTCTCACTTTTACACGTGTGTGCTCAAATGTTGTGCACGCACACACACACACTGACACGCGGGCACACGTGTATACACAGACACTCAAAATGGATGTGTACCGTATCGTTCCACAAGAAGAAAATGGAGGTTGACTCAAGCAGATCAAATTATACAAACAGAAATTTGCTGACAAACATTCTGAATCTGAAAACTTTGTTGCAGATTATGAGATTCATCCAAGGGAATTGCTTATTGCTTATTTATTAGTCTGTATAAGTTGTTTGTCTGTCTTTCTCTCTCTCTCTCTCTCTCTCTCTCTCTCTCTCACACACACACACACAGACACACACTTGTGCGTTGGTGCGTGCGTGCACGTATGTGTATGCATATGCACGTATGTGCGTGTGCTTCCTTGTGTCTCTGCTGACAACATGTTACCGTACCGTGTGCGCAAGCCTTGCACAGCAGGGGAGATTATATTCGTCTCTTCACATGTATTACAGTGTCATCATATTACCGGCCAAGCGTGTCTTTGCAAAGCTAGCAAACATGGCGTTGTGTATTATCGGGAGCCCCTTGACTATAGCATTATGTATTCATGAGTCTGTAATTCAATTACATAGGGATATGAGGCAAGCGCACGAGCACGTCTGAATTTCCGTGTGGCGAAAGCATGCGTGTCCATTAGCACATGGTCTGATGCATGTTGTCATGTCATGTCGTGTGTGTGTGTGTGTGTGTGTGTGTGTGTGTGTGTGTGTGTGTGTGTGTGTGTGTGTGTGTGTGTGTGTGTGTGTGTGTGTGTGTGTGTGTGTGTGTGTGTGTGTGTGTGTGTGTGTGTGTGTGTGTGTGTGTGTGTTTTTTTGCTCTTGCGTGACTGAAGATTAAAGTTGTACAAGCTAAATTACAAACATTCACACATGCATGCACTCATTGGTTGATGTTGGGTGAAACGTTGCCATGTGCATACACAAACAAGACATCGGGAAGGCAAGTTAGAGTTAAACAATTTGATTACATTAACATGAAGGGGCAACACATTAACCAAACCACATTACCCCTGGCACCCCTGTTTTGGGCAAATGTTAATCATGTTTAGCATTTTTTAAATAAATGGTAAATGGCGCATTTGTACAGCGCCTTTATCCTAGGCGCTTTACAATGAGCCTTTTCATATCGAGGTCCATTATTTATTCGGCAATTGAGCCTGCACGGACCACCATTTGATTAGATTTTAAACTCTCAGACCCAAGAATATATTGTTATCGTTGGATACGATTTTGTCCACAATTCCATGCTGTATTGATGTTGGTACCATAGGAGAGATAACAGGTAAACCTTTATCAAGATAACAATTGTTCTACATTCTCTAATTGTGTAGACTTCTTGTAAATTAAGTAATGCAGATGTTTAACAATAATGTAATGAACCCTTACGGGTCCATTTGGTTTCATTTTACGCTCTCAAGAGTTAAAGATCTATAAGGGTCCATTTGGTTACCAACTCTCCATCATTTAGCTGGGGACCACCTGGAACCTCCTCAAGTACCACTGGTGGTCCCCGGGCCACTGGTTGAGAATCACTGATGTAAGGCACCAACCTGCTCATCGGGAGCAATTAGGGGTTCAGTGTCTTGCTCAAGGACACTTCCACACTAACAAGTCCGGGTTCGAACTGGGAACCTGCCGTTTCCCAAGCGGCCGCTCTACCTCCTGGGCCACTAATTAATTTCACAAATAGCAATAGTAGTTATTTCTCCTATTTGGTGTGCATGTGCAACAACAAGGTTTATAGGGCTTAAGTGGTTAACCCATTAAAACCCGGAACGCATCTGTGCAACCACTTTAACCATTATTTTATACTATTGAAAATTAGCAGATATAGATCTGCTATTTCTTTAATAGCCAAAGAAATCTTAAAATGACACAGATACGTTCCCGGTCTTAATGGATTAATAAACAGAAAATAAATGTTCATATCAGGATACCAATTTTACCCAATCAGGAGAGAGAGAGCTCCACAAAGATAATTTAATCAGCTTCAATTGCATAGTGTTCCAGTTCCCGTTTTGTCAGCTATTTTAGTTTTGCTTCCAATTTCACTTGTCTATCCTTTATAACTTCTCTCTGCTGATTCAATAAAATTGGTATCCCAACCTGTACATTTGTTTTCTGTTTACCCTCTTGTTTTGATATCACACACACACCACCTTTAAACTTTTTCGGGAGATGAAATAACCCCAAACTTATGAGGTCGCATTTCTAGTAATTTTGCTGTTTGTTGAACCAGAAAATTGCACAGCGGTGCATGTGAGCACAGTGTGGAGTCGTCTCTGAGCCGAGGGGGCAATGAGGCTTTGCAACTTCAATCCAGAAATGCACTTCCCACAGCAGCAAGACTGCTCTCCACCGGAGCCAATGCCAGGCTGAAGTTTGATATGTCTGAAGCTGACAGGTATACAGAGACAAATCAATACTTTGTCAGCTTTAGACAGACAAGGTAAATCTAAGCGCAGCATTCTAGCTATCC
Source organism: Gymnoscopelus microlampas (assembly GCF_963454915.1). Classification (NCBI taxonomy): domain Eukaryota; kingdom Metazoa; phylum Chordata; class Actinopteri; order Myctophiformes; family Myctophidae; genus Gymnoscopelus; species Gymnoscopelus microlampas. Next base: position 30,400,729 of record NC_139956.1, on the reverse strand, counting down.
GGTTTCATTGTCGTGTGCTAGAGCAGTGGGTCTCAACCAGTGTTCCGGTGATGGAGATGATGGAGAGTTGGTAACCAACAGGACCCTTATAGATCTTTAACTCTTGAGAGCGTAAAATGATTTATTTTACGCTCTCAGGAGTTAAATTATTGTTAAACATCTGCATTACTTAATTAAATAATTGTTATTTTGATCAACGTTGGCTTGTTATCTCTCCTATAGAGCTATTGGTACCTAGCCTGGGACCAGACGAATCTGCGAGTGCAAAATAAAATTGCACTCTGCGATTTGGGGCACCGCTCCATAGAGAATCCATTTCCTGCTCCAGAAGACGTGGGGCACCAATCAGGGCCCAGTATTCGAATATGGGAGACTGTAATTGGTAGTTGGTTGTAGGTCTAACCAATTGCGTCGAGGGCCATTGTTTTGATCCCACCCCTTGGGAAAAAAAACATCCTCATGGAAGCACCAGACTCATATCCATGCAGTGATATAGTCTGGCTACGCCAGGCTAATTGATACCAACATCAATACAGTATTGTGGACAAAATCGTAACCAACGACAACAAAAGAGTCTTGGGTCTGAGAGTCTAAATCTCATCAAAAGGTGGTCCGTGCCTCAAATGGCAAATAAATAATGGACCTTGATATGAAAATGGTTGAAAACCACTGAGCTAAATGGACAAAAAAAGTACTCATGAGTCATGATGGTTGAATCACCCAAAGATAGACCTCTATCATACTCGAGATAAGTAATTCATTTGAGGAACTAAGGATTGTGAAGCACTTCTTTCAAAGGCAGCAATTGGCATGGTAAAAGGGTGCAATCAGTCCACAGTGCCTCATTGTCCTTCTTCCCATTTTCTCCTATTCACTCCTGATGTCCTTGCATGCTGGTTCTTTATCTGCCTTTCCCATTCTCATAGCAAGCCCCGTCTTCTCCAGCCAGAGACATGTGAGCGATGAGTGTGTCCATCTCCCCGATTGCCGGATAAGATGTCTAGTTGAACCACTTTAACCCATATATACTTCCACCAGGGGTCTATTTTTGGTACCCTACTTTTTCCCTCGACACCTTTTCGCAGTGAAGAGACAATCTACAAGCTCACTTGGCCAGAACAGGGACGCTAGGGGTTCACGTGGTCAAGCACGTGCCTCCCAGGGCACCCAGTGCAGTATATGTGCGGACTTGTCCCTGAGCAAGACACTTGGTCTACCTTCTACCGTCCATCTGGACAGTAAATGGGGAATGACAGAAATGGACAGAGAATATGAGTGTCAATTTAACTCTGAGATTGTCAATTTTCACACCCTCAACACTGAATCAACACTCCTAGGTGGACCTTATGTGTCCATCTCAGAGTTAAATTAGCACTCTGGATTTAGCTGTGTACTGTAAGTAGGGAGAAAAAATCAGCTCGAGGTGGGTTAGGTCAGGTTTACAGCAGGTATAGAGATATACACACACACACACACACACTGTCTCTTCTCCCTGCTCTCTCTCATTCAGTAAGCAGCTTTTCCCCCCAGAGGTGCTAAACAAGGACAGCGGTTAGCCGTCACGCAAGGTAAATAGAGCGCAACAATTCCTGTAAATAACCAACAAGGCAGCCTCATAAATCCACCCCCACACACGCGTGCGCGCACCCACACACTCTCACGCATCACACACACAAACGCGCGCGCATACGCACACAAACACACACACACACACACACACACACACACACACACACACACACACACACACACACACACACACACACACACACACACACACACACACACACACGCTATACAGTCACACTCAAGCAGCACAGGTTGTTTGTGGGAAGTCACCTGTGTGTGTGTGTGTGTGTGTGTGTGTGTGTGTGTGTGTGTGTGTGTGTGTGTGTGTGTGTGTGTGTGTGTGTGTGTGTGTGTGTGTGTGTGTGTGTGTGTGCGTGTGTCATATAGGCCACATTTAGGGCCTAATAATAAAAACAACTTAGTCCCCTTTGTAGCTGTTTTGGTATTGTTGTTGGGTATATCACTGTACATTTGCAGATAATTATGTGAAATGTGTCCTCTGCATTTACCCATCCTAACTGTCTGCTAGGGGCAGTGGGTGCTATTAATACAGCACCCAGAATGTTGGACCAGAAACCATTTCATTTGGGCCGGCGTGTCAAACTGTGAACAAAATCTAAGTCTCAATTCGAGTTTCATAAGGTGGGTGGGGGTTTGGTTAAGGAAATGCGTGCATGAGTGCGAGTGTGCATTTAGGGAGGAAAGCAGGTGACAGTACAGTAGGCGGTATCTGCATGCCAGTGGAAATGACAATCATCTAGTGAGACGTGACCTCTCTCTTCCCTCTACGTTTTACACTCCAAGTGTCCCTCACTCACTCTCTCTCTCTGGATCATTCCAGCCATACATTAGGCTATGTCAACACTTTCTCCAACCCTCAGTCTCTGTCACTCGCTTCCCCTTGTCAGACCTCCTTCCCTTCCCTTCTCTCCCCTTCCCACTCTCCATCTGTCCCTTCCTGTGCTTCCCTTTTTTTCTCTGTCTCTTTCTCTCTCTCTCTCTCTGTCCCCTGGTGTTTTCCCCTCCGTCTACCTCTCCCTCCATCTCAGAGCACTCTGCTCCCACACGCGGCTCACTTACAGCAGCCATATGGGATGCCAGTCAGGGATGGCATCCTTCCAATGACCTGACCAAGGTGGGCCGTGCCAGTTGACACAGAAAGGAGACCCCTTTACCGAAAGCATTGCAAACAGCTACTCACCCAGATTCCATACAGGGCATAGTCTGGCGTGCGCGCACACACAAACTTTTTGTGTTTTTTTTTAGTATCAAAAATAGCAGATCTGACTCGAATCGGCGTGTGTTGAGCTTGTAGATCTGCTATATTTGCAAAGTATTTGCAACAGTTTGGGACATGATTTTGGACGTTTTCTCAACGCATTGCTTTGCGCTGGCTCTGCCACCCGACACAGTGGGAAAAGCGGATGTCGCTCCTTTCCATAGAATTTGCTTTGAATAAGAAGTAAGTAGTAAGCCTTGCTGAGCCTTGTGGCCCATGGGGCAGGAGCTTATATCTCCTGTTTCTGTAGCGTGAGGTATGCTTGATGTACAAGTAGTACTGTACACCCCCTGGGCATGACTTACCCCCAATCCAACCGTTGATGCTGAGTGCCAAGCAGTGAGGCATTGGGTCCCCTTTTTATAGTATTTTGGTTGATTGAATGATTGATTGAATACTTTATTAGTCATAATTGTAAACAGCACGTGGTACAGTAAGACATTGAATGGATAGTTCACCCCCAAAATGTTATTTTTTTTCAATCGATTAGTCACCCCATGGAGACTTGAAATCTGCTATTTCTATTTTTTAGATTTTGTCGCATTCCTAAGCGACAAATAATTTGATGACTGGCAGCGGTTACGGTAGGACACACAAAGAGTCTCCTTTGTGTCTCCTACCGGAACCGCTGCCTACCGGTCCGCTGGTCATCAAATTATTGGCTTAGGAATGCGACAAAAATAAATAAATGGGGTGACCAATTGATAGAAAAAAAGATAGTTTAGGGTGAACTATCCCTTTAAGGCTATTTTACTTTTCATCACTTTGGTATGACCTGGGCCAGGGATCGAATCCCGACCTCCCACTCTCAGAGCGGACACTCAAACCAACAAGGCACACTGAGCTGGGCTTTGCATTGAGCCTCACTGCATTCTCAGAACGTGGCAACGAAACGATGCTGCTGGCGTGCATTCAGCATAAGCGGTGCACGTGAGAGAGAGAGAGAGCATATTATGCGTAATTGGTTCCATTTGCAATCAGCAATAAATAGACCCCCTGGAACAATGGCTTGAGAACCACTGCCATACATTTCTCGTCCACGTGCGGCGAAAGGACGGGAACACAAAAACCGGTGCGGTACGCCTGTGGTGCGAGCGCGTTGTGTGGCGTATTTGACATCAGCGCCACAGCCGGGGGCCACCTGCAGCCAGCCCTCCAGGGATGCCCCTCCCCCACTCTCCTTGTGATTCATCACTGCGGTGACTCAGACGTTGCGACAGGTTGCCACAGAGACGCAGCCAGGGCCGGGAACACCTACGGGCACAGCGGTGCCCGTGTTTATCACCTGCCACAAGGTTTTTTTTTTGGGTCACACCTGGCACACACACACACACATGTTCAGTTCTTGGATGTTTTGGATGCACTAGCTACTGTAGAGAGAGAGAGCGAGAGTGAGAGAATGAGAAAGTAAACCAGTGAGTCAATTCATTCAATAACCCCTAAACTTGATCTTTACCACAGGTCTCTCGACTCGCCGAAGCACTTATCCCCCCCAGCCCCTGGCCTTAAAATGACCCCAATTTGATAACATAGTCTGGCTGAAAGAAACGTCCTCGCTTGCCCCCAAATTCACCCTTCCTTACACCGAGAACTCACATCGATCCTCGCATGTGTAGGCACATGACACTCGATTTCGCACGGCGCACGCACACACACGCACACACGCACGCAGTCACCAGTAGCCACACTGCAGGGCTACAGGGCAGCTGAGACGGACACACTGACAGAAAGTTGATATATTAGTTTATAGTCTTTGACGTGCCCACCGACGCTCCAGAGTGTCATGATAGAAGACATGTTTTATTTTGTGTAGCTCTTGACAGACATGTTTCTAGACAGGTGAGAAAAATAGGGATGTGAGAGTAGAACATCATCTGGCAGGTGGAAACCTTGCACGTCCAAAACTGTAAAAAATAAAAATAAATAAAGAATGTGTTTTCCGATCGATCCAGTGCAGTTAGTATTTTGTCACAGGGTCTACTTTTTCATTCGTTAAATATTTATACAACCCATTTATATGATATATTTATATTTATATAACCACTTTTGTCCCTATGTTGGGCATGTCATAACAAGCCTTAATAAGTTTTGAAATAATTTGCATTCTACAAGCTTCTTTCACTACTTTTGTGTGGCACTGACAAAATAGGGCAATCATTTGTGAAAAATAGATGAAACGCGGAGATACAAAGCTTCTTCCCGACAGCGATGATATATTCTTATTGTTCCAAAAGATGCCGGGGGGGAGGGGATTCTTGTTTGTACATGCTTTGTGTCCGTGTGTGTGTGTGTGTGTTTATTTGTGTGCCGTGATCGTGTACAGTACATGGTCCTGTCACGTTGTCACTTTGTATCTGCTCGGCGCTGTGTGCTGCTCTGACATGCTCTTTCTTACCACACACGCCTCAGGAAGAGGTGAATGTGAGGGTAAAAAATGTAAAATCAATCCTTTTGGTGTTTCTTTCAGATGAGTGCATCTGTTGTCTCTGATACCCTATTTAAACTAAAATAACACCAGAGACAGCCGTCACCGCTCGACATCCTGCGAGCAACTTTGTAAACACGGCTTGTTTAAAAGTATTGCCTTCTACAAGGCCACAGAGAACAGAACTAACACCCCCCCTCTCTCTCTCTCTCTCTCTCTCTCTCTCTCTCTCTCTCTCTCATATGCCTTTCATAAGCAAAGATGAGAAACCTTGTTTGAGGTCTGTTGGCAGCACGATTTCAACATGCTGAGAGCTGATGTAGGTTAAATATTTATACACTTTAGTGCGTGGCACCAGTGTGTGAGCGTCTGTCGGCGTATCACTCGTATCATTTGAGAATGCTAAACCCTAACGAGGAAAGGTGCACAGGTTAGATACATACATGTTTAAATATTCATTATTGTTGCAACGTGCCAACGAGCATCTGTCAGTTATTTTTTTTCTCAAATCACTTAATTGAGCACGAATGGTATTGTTACCGTTATTCATTATACATTTTTCATTGTAAGCACATATCTTTCTCTTTCACTATCAATTTCTATATTTTACATTCTCTCTCTCTCTCTCTGTTGAGGGAATTTGCCTGTCAATCATCGCCTCTGTGAAAACCCCAGACCACAGAAAATGTACTGAATGTTCAAAGAAATTTGGCACATAATGAAATGAGGCACAACGATGCTTCAATCGTACGCTCCTTCCTGTTGGCCCTTCCACATTCATTTACTAACTCCCAAATTTGACCTTCACCACGACCTCTCAAGTCACCGAAGAAATTATCCCCCAGCCCATGGCCTTAAAATGATCCCAATTTGATAGTCTGGCTAAAAAAAAAAATCCTCGCTTACCCCCAAAACTCACTTTTCTCTCAAATGGCACGCATGCATGCACACACGCACACACAGCAATCAAGTAGTCACACTTACCTACCTGATATATCCGGGCAGCTGACACAGACACAGAAGCAAAGGCGATAGATTTGTTTTAGTCCTTTAGGCGCCCACCGTCACTCCAGACTCTCATGGCGAGGAGAAAGGTTTTTTAGTAGCTCTTGACAGATATGTGTCCAATGACCTGAGGCTACAATTCTGACTGTAATAGAGGTCATCATGGGTGAAGGTGGCTGCACGTTCACACATGCGTCTCAAAGTGTGCGTTCAAACACACACACACACACACACACACACACACACACACACACACAGACCCGTACACATTCGTGCATGATGGAGCCTGCAAGCACACATCTAGCAAGGGCACAGGTTGCACATGCATGCACGACGTGCACATGCACACGTTTCACGCAGCTGTGCGCAATACAGCTGAAGAATTCACTGAATTTCACACTCATGAACCGTGGGGAAGATAACACCACAAACTCCTGAGTGTTAATTTTAACTCTGAGAGTTGCAGGTCCATTTTTAGACTCTCTACTACTCAGGATTGTTCTGACGCACCAGCAGGGTTGAGAGGGGAGATAGGAGCGGCAAAGCATAGAGGTCTGTTTATCCGTGTTTGCTTAGTTCAGCGTTGCGCAAATATTAGTACGTGTGCTCTCTGCAGCCGTTCCTCTCCACCGGGCTTTAACATCACGCTATGAACACGGCTAGAGGAGAGGACAGAGAGAGAGAGAGACAGACAGAGAGAGATTACAGGAAGAGATACAGACGTGAAGTCAGAAAGAGAGTCAGATAAAATAGACTGGGAATGAAAAAGGGAGAAAAAGTAGATGCATAGAAAGTCAGGAAAAGAGATGGAGAGAGAGGACATAGTACTAAATATACTGTATATAGTATATTTGTGTATATAGTTTATGTGTATATACTGTAAACAAGTACAGTATGTAGCAGTTATACCATGGCCACAGAAAATAATTGATTGTGATTTGCTGGCTGTTAAAGTCGACAACAAAACCAACAATAGTAAACATAGTGTTTACGAATAGAACGGAGCTTTTGATATTTTTACATATTTTCAATTATGAAAGACAATTATAAAAACACAGGCTTTGTTTAAACAGATAAGTCACTCCAGGTGTCCTGACATTAGAAAATAATGCCATAATTGCCTGTGTCTGTGATGTTTCTATCTGGAAACCTTGCTGCGCATTATCGCTTACATACAGGATAAACAACAAAAAAAAGGAAATTAGTTGAAAGTGAAGGGATCATTGGATAGATCAGGGGGCAATGGCACTGAACCGTCGATTTCATAGCATTCTTTTTCCGTTTTCTCACTAGAGAAGTCTGTTTGGTTCATGTCTTAGTGTTAGAGAGAGAGAGAGAGAGAGAGAGAGAGAGAGAGAGGGAGGTATGGAGGTGGTATTGGGTGGCACTGTGGGGGGGGGGGGGTATGGCGGCTGAAAGCTGTGGTATTTGTTTGTATACAGGTACAAGCATACAGGTACCTGCGAAATGCATGTTCAAGGAGGTATGTGGGAGGTATCAGGGTGGTATGGAGGAAGTATGTGTGTGGGCAGAAAATGCTGCTTTTGAATTTGTCCTGAAGGTCAAAACCATTCTGTACCAGCTGTACGACTCATATCCCACCTTGTCGTCCATTTAAGAGGAACAGGCTGCCTCGTTGTGCAGACACGTACACACGCATACATGCACAGAGCACACACAAAGACATGCAAACAGAAAGCACAAACATGCAGATTAACTCAGCAACTTTTGCACACGCATGCGCGCGCACACACACACACACACACACACACGCACGCGCACACGCACGCATCTACAAACAAATAACCCCTCTCTCTTTGTCACAAGCTCTCATCCAATAGGACACACAAACATGACCTTGTCCTCATCTCAATTTGGAGCTTCAACTTCCGCTGAGCTTCAACTTTTGCTGTTTTTCTTCATTATTCTCAAGTGTAGGCAATTCAGAAATAAGTACCCAAATTTGAAACGCAGAGTAACTCAGGTAAAGATTGTTGGCATGGTAGTAAAGTAAATTCAAATGCTTTATTATGGATAGTATCTTAAAGGCACACTCTTCAAGGGCACTTGATGTTCAATGTTATCTCTCTATACTTCTAGCTCAAAAATGTAGCAATCTCCTGAGTGTCTTCTGAGTGTTTGTCCTCTACTTATATGACTATTTAATCTGTCGTGTGTTGACTATAGGGTTTATGCCATTTACTCAGATTTTACACTTGTAAGTCGCTCCGGATAAGAGTTGTGTTTGCGCAAATAGCGATTTTGAATCTCGTATCTTTAGAAAATATGAATTAGGCTGATGTTATAACGCCCAGAGACCGTACGTGCGTGCCAGGCTGACGCTTGCCCGTGAAATGCATCACAGAGAAAGGCAGAAACCGACAGAAAGGGGAATCTTTTCTGTTAACATGATCTTAAATACTGTGATAATCATAACAATTAACTGAGTTGCAATGTCCCTTTCCGGGAAAAAAAAGTAAAGATTTGTTAAGTAGTAATATTTGATCGTTGTTACATCATCTAAGTTTGTCAAATAATATCTTGACATTTTCTCTTTTTATGTCTCGGATGTTGCTTGTGGTAAGATGATGATGACCATTCTTTTCGCTGATTTATTTCTTCTTAACCCCGCCCCCTCGCCAACAAATATGAACCTTTTATGCACAAAACGAACGACGTGAACCTCACCGAATGAGTACACATGCCAGGTCAGTGGAAAAAAAACACTTACACAATCAATAACTCAGCTGTCCTACATTGCGGTGTGTGCGCGAACGCGCGTGTCATACCAAATGACGTAGCGAAAGATGTCTGGTCTTGTTCTACGGCGCCAGCCCAACGGCATTCTGGGGGCCATTCCGCCACAGAACGTTCTCAGTCATGTCGCTCACGAGGCGCGGGTATCACTACGATTCCACAGAGCCCATAGTTAGTTCCACCGGTCAACAACGTTCTGATACTATGGAGAGAGAGGGAGAGAGAGAGAGAGAGAGAGGGAGAGAGTGGGTGAGATTGGGCAAAGTGGGCGGTTGAAAGTAATGATGAAGGGAAGACTGTATAAAGTCAAAGTAAAGTAGAGGCTAAAGAAGGTAAAGCGATAAGGGAGCACCGAGCGAGGGAGCCAGAAGAAAGGAGAGAGATAAAGACAGAGTGAAAGAGAGAGAGTGAGGGAGAGAGAGAGAGAGAGAAGTAGATCAATACAGACAAAAGGCAGACTATTGAGGACAGAAGGATTGAGGGTGATGTAGAAGTGTTGTGTGTCTCAGTGTTCAGTCGGCCAGACGTACAAATAGCTAACATGGTCTGAGCCAGAGCTGGGATTTGCGCTGGAGGAGGCAGCAGGACGGGCATCGATCCTGCGGATCAGCAGAAATCACAAATCCCTTCCCTGGCTCCGTATCAGTGAGAGCACACTAACCCCCCCCCCCCCCCCCCCCCACCCCCACGCTATCTCCCGCCCACCACCTGCATGCCTCTTCGATCCCCCCCCCCCCCCACACACACACACACCCCTCAATACTATCTTCTTCATTCTCTTCCTGGTTCCTTTTGCCTGTGTGTGCGTGTGTGTGCGTGTGCGTGTGATTGTGCAGCAGTGCGTAGCCGGAAAGGAACATTATGTGCGCGGCATACCTCCCTAAGATAATTAAAGGGTAAAACATGTAATGTAATGTACAACCCCCCTTCCCCCCCCTCCCCCACAGCCCTCTATCTCTTTCTCTATCTAACCCTATGAGTTCCCCCTCACCCTCTTGATCCATCTAACGGACTGTCATCTTGGAACAGTGGCTTAGTGAATGTCTCCAAGCGTCTCGGGCTCTTTTTAAAATGTCGAGAACCCAGTGAAGTGTGGTTCGCAAAGCCCTCCCACGTCTCACCCCGCGAAAATTGTGCCGGAGATGATTCTGTTTTTGATTCAAAGTGGCGTGTAATATACCCTCGTCCTCCCACCGCCCCTCCATGTGCCATAAAGGAGCGTTGAGAGGCAACGTCAGAAATGTATTGGAGACGCTTGACAGATTCATCACACACACACACACACACACACACGCACACACACACACACACACGGCGTCAAAACGCTAAAGATGTCCTTGTGAGTTTGCAGCCCATGGTATGTGTTGAGACAAGGTGCTGTAGGGCTCGGTGGCCTGGTCGCCTGAGAAAACATTGCCACTGTTCGTTTCAATAGGGTTCAATAGAGAATTTGAGAAAGTATGACATATTTTATAACAAAATGATTGAATAGTTAGTTGAAAAGTACAGAGCTACAGTTATACAATAATGCTAAAAGGATAAACAAAAGGCCCAGAGGGGCTATTTAATTCATCAAGACATATAAAGACATACAATACAATACTATACAATAAATCATACATCCTAGGAGCAGTAAAAGTATATTTACAGGCAAACTGTGAGGGCTAATTTATTTTGGCAAGCTAGACGACTTGTCTAGGTCCAGAAGGTTTGTCCTGCTACAAGGTTTTATTTTGAAGGAGGGTAGGGAGTCACACTTTTTGATGGCTGGTGGTAGGGCATTCCATATTTGAATGGTTTCCCCTCCATCCCCGCAAGCAATTCGACAACGTATCATTCATTTTGGCAACATTGTGTAACGTATGAAAAAGAAAATGGACTCACAAAAATGTGTCTTCGGTGAGAAAAAACCCAATGTCACACTTATTTGTCATTCCAAAAAGGAGTGATTTATGTACTGTATGCATAAATGGGTGTGCATAATATGCACACACATTTATATGCATACAGTACATATCGCAATCATGTACACTCACAAATACAGTACATACACACGCTCGCGCAAGCACATGGGACGACACATAAAGCACAGATGTTTTGGAGCAGGTCAAAGCCAGCCGCCGTGTGTGGGCTCAATTGGTCACACAGCCCACTGGTGGGTTGTGTGACACAAAGCTGCACAAAAGCAGTGTAGCGGTTCCAATTCCACCGGTGTGTGTGTGTGCTCAGCTGGAGCCCAGCCATGGGCAAACACACAATAAACACACGCAGAGAGAGAGAGCGAGAGAGAGAGAGAGTGTGTGAGAGAGAGAGAGAGAGAGAGAGAGAAACACAAATGTGTGTATGCCATTGCCTGCACAGTGGTGTAAAGTAACTAAGTACATGTACTTTAGTACAATTTTGAGGTATTTTTACTTCACTGGAGTATTTCCAATTTTCGGTACTTCTACTCCACTACATCTCAGAGGCAAATATTGTACTTTTACTCCACTACAATTATTTGAAAACTTTAGTTACTAGTTACTTTTCAGATATAAATGATTATATTATGAACATACATTAACCACTTTAGCCCAATTTTATACCGAGGCTATTTGAAAATAGCCGATCTGCTATTTTCAAACATTTTAGTACTTTTACTTTTGGTACTTTAAGTACATTTTGATACCAATACTTTTATACTTTTACTCAAGTAAACTTCGAATTCCGGACTTTTACTTGTAACGGAGTACTTCTACATTGCAGTATTGATACTTTTACTTAAGTAAAACATTTGAGTACTTTTTCCACCACTGCACAAATGTGTGTATGCCTGCATCAGCTCTTGGTAACTGGGAAATATCAGAGCCCTTGAGTGCACCTCACTCATACTTGCTAGCATGGCGATGTGTGCCTTCATATTTGCCATAGCGGTATAAAAAGAACTAGAGTGGTAACCAGAAATCCCCAGCCATTTACTTCTATGGAGTTACTCACCCAGAGCATACTCCTTTTTTACCTCTTTTTCCCCCTTCTTCCGTGTTTGCTGACGGTGACGTCACAGGGCTCATCCGCGTCGCTTCGCGTCGACTCGCATGTGCAGTAGTGTCACCCCTGTGCGCAACCCTGTGAACAAGCTCATACGCAAGCTCGTCAATCGAGCCCATTGGTCGAAACCGTTTTTTCGTTCATGTATCTTGCCCCAGCTGTGGTATGCTGCAGTACCAGAATCGGCCACCATGACTGTAGCGCTTACTATTTCAGATAGCACATTGTTGCACTGCAAGTTGTACTGCACATTTGTATTTAACTGGACTGTAGGTCAGACCCGTAGAGAGAGAGCCATGGGAAACCAAGGGCATGCAGAGAGAGAGAGAGAGAGGAGAGACATGTGGAGACAAATGAATCCACGGGTCAGATTCAAACCCGGGTTCTTGCGCTCACTAGGAGCATATGGTCTGTGCACCACCTGGCTGAGCCTCCAGGCACCGGTACGGTGCGTCCATTCCCACGCGGCACGCCGCTGCGTCTACGAGGAGGAGAGCGCGAGCGGGGTCGGGTGGTGTTCTAACCTGCAAGGCTGACGGTTCAGCATGTTGAAGGACGCTATCCATCAGACATGGGGGCACGCTGGCACACAGATCAACACCACTGCCGCAGTGATCATCGGCCCGGTGGATGCGTGCACGCGCGCGCGTGTGTCTGTGCGTTTACACACGCGCACGCACACATACACGCACGCGCAAGCTTATGCATTTATTGTGTGTGTGTGTGTGTGTGTGTGTGCACGCGCACGCACGCGTGCCTTGGAGATCGATGTTGTTTGCAGAGGCCATGGACTGACATTGAGTGAGTGAGAAAAATCTGGCTGCTATAGTTGACGGCATAATCAGGATAATGGAAGATGTTGTTTACCTTGACGGATCGCTCTCTCTTTATGCATTAGCATAAATATTGCTGCCATCCTCCTTTTACTTTTCTTTTTTTTTAACCCGGCTGCCTAATTTGTATATGCAGGACAAAAGTGTGAGCCCAGTCAACACATTGTCACTCCCATTGGCCCAGGGTGAGTCATGCTTGGGTAGCGCGCGCGCACGCACACACACACACACACACACACACACACACACACACACACACACACACACACACACACACACACACACACACACACACACACAAAACTCTCTCTCTCCTACACATACACACCGTATCTCTGTCTATAACACAGGGGATTTTCTATGAGAGCTTGAGTCTTTGTGGAGAGTCTCACCTCGCTGTTTATTTGTCCGCACCAGGAGCAGCAGATATATAAAGCTGTGAATTCAATGGCTGCGAGAGATATACAACGCGGGCACAGGGGGGGAAGAGAAGAAAGGGGGAGAGGGAGAGATAAAGTGCTATTAAGATGAGGAGATGGGGCAACTTTCTCAAGGTGACTGCCGAGCTTTACGGCAAACACATACAAATGAGTTGGCTGTGCACAAGTACAGGGTGCGAGAGAGAGAGAGAGAAGGCACATAAAGAAAGGATATATAGATATATACTGTATATATACACACACACACACACACACACACACACACACACACACACACACACACACACACACACACACACACACATACTACTGTATTCATATAAATGTGTGTGCGTACTGTACGTACATGCACACATACGTATGCACACACACGCGCAAGCACATGTGTTTGTGCACGAAATGTACTATATACAGTATACACGTATTGTATGCTGCTGCACCCACCAGCTTAAACAGCTCTGACATACAGCTACAGTATCCCCTTTATCACCAATCCCCTCTGTATCATTTAGAGGCAAGGGGCGCGCGGCATGGGAAGAGGCGGTCGTCAAATATACAGTCATGTGCGTGAAGGTCGGATAACGCGGTAATGTGAGTGTAAATTATCGCCGCCGTACCCCCTCTTGCGCCGCTAGTGACGGGGAGAGAGCATGCAAAGTGAAACGGGATTGCGGGGAGATTTGTCCCGTGCAGCAGCCCAGGCAGCCGATGGCCTACATGTTACGCAACAAGCCTGTCGAGTCTTACATAACACTGCAGCTTTTTTTTTTTTCCGGGTGGGAGATTAGCCGTGGCCATGCAGCCACGCTCTCCTTCAAGGCTCACACGCCTTGCTGGGTCCTCCTCAAGCCGATATCAATGTTTTTATACCAATGAGCTGATTAGTCACACACACCTCTAATCACTCCGGGGGTGGGGGACATGCGGGGGATACCCTACGGTACCAAGCTCAAACATAAGAGTCACAACACCCGTGTCATATGATCCAAGGAAAGCATTCACCTACACTGCAAGTACCGTGCGGAAAGATATAATCACGCATAATATCATTAGTTAAGGAACCTAGAGTGTACAGTGCGCTCCATTGTTGTATTGTTAGTTTGTATAAAGTATTGATATTCCTAGACTGCATATTTTATAATAGGCTTTATAAGTGTGTGTTAGGGGTGTGCCGATACACTAATTTCACCAAACGATACGATACGATATTTGGCTCACAACTTCGATACGATTTCGATACGATACGATACGCACTTTTTTTATTATGAAAATATATGGAGGAGAAAAAAAGAAAATGCAAACAAATAATTCTGTTTTTGCATTATTCAGACATGCAAACTTGTAGCTTTTCAGCTACAATAGCCGTTTTGAATCCAAATAGTATGACACCTGACCCGAAAAAAAAACATGTTGTCACTCTTTTCACTTCGGGGACGTTTGCATTCCTAATTATTATGATTGTTAAAAAAAAAAAAAAAAAAAAAAAAAAAAATTTTTTTTTTCAAAAACGATATTTTTTTCCCACAAAACGATACATATCGTCGCGAAAACGTATCGCGATATATCGCGGGACGATATATCGGCACACCCCTAGTGTGTGTGTGTGTGTGTGTGTGTGTGTGTGTGTGTGTGTGTGTGTGTGTGTCTGCGTGCACGTGCAGGGCATCCATATAAAGCAGGCAAGGATTCATGGGTTCTCCCTGGTAGTCCAGTCCATTCTCCATTCCTATTAATCAGTCTCTGCTTTGCCCCTCGCTGCCATTGCTCTGCTGGGCTGATGTATCGGCTCGTACAGCAAATACCTACATCGTCTGCAACTCACGGCAGTTACCCAGGCTTGATCACATACAGTATGGGCTCCACGCTGTAGCCGTGATGGATCTTAATCAAGGCAAAATGTGAGCTGGTGGTGATGAATGGTGCTGTGCCCGTTCCATTAGGCGGGTTTGAGGCACGATGCCGCACAAAATGCAACCCCACCTTGACCAAGTTTTAAATGGCTGCATACGTTTGTGTCAATATCCCGCTGAGTCATCCCTGGGGTCCCATCTTCTTTTTGGGTGCGTGTTTGCCTTATCCAGGCAGATTCCTCCGTTCATTAACCATATGGATCGGGTCGGCTCTTTTATCGATGTCCTCCCACTCACATTTTTACGGAATCGTTTTGATTTTGGCTTTGCACATCACTCTGCCTACGGTACAAGCAACGAACATTTGGCGGCGTGACATCAGATGTACATTATAGTTCCATGGCTCACATTTTCCCGAGATCATAGAGGATTGGATGAGAATAGTGATGAGAAGAATTAGGAGGGTTTTGTGCACATGCGTCTGCGTGTGCGTGTGTGTGCACATATGGGGGGGGGGGGGGGGGGGGGGGGGGGGGTAGGCAAGTCAGGAAGTGACTCGAGCTTTATACACAGACCAATCAGAAGCCGTGGGCCGTTTTCTTCCGTTTGTGCACGGATATAGGAGGCTTTCCAGACTGTGAAGCGAAGTGAGCAATCAGTCTGGATCCCAGGCTAGGAGTTGATGGTCACGGTTAAGCGGTCTCCTAATCTCCTAAATATATCCTTGAATAATGCCATGCCATTCTCCCTTGGTAATTTTTTTTTGCCCACACCTTTCTTAATTGACTATAACATGCACAATCTGTTCAGCTATTGCCTCGAGACGTGCGTAATGTCAGTAGAAAACATTACGTTATGTTACCGCTATGGAGTTTTCGCCTGGTACACATTAACTGGATAGAATTTTGCCGTGTCCCCGGGCGCTTTAGATGTTAATCAAACATTAATTGAAAAGGCATCCTAGATGGAGCTGCATCCCCCCTCACATAATGCATACACACACACACACACACACACACACACACACACACACACACACACACACACACACACACACACAAAGTTGCCAGCAGACCTCCTACCAAAGCCGCTGATTGACTGGCTCAAGGAGCAATCCACAACCTGCATAAAAGCGTGGAGAAACATAACATTATTCCTGACGTTGAGTGTTCTATAATGAGGGAAAAATCTGCTGTATGGAAAGCAATGTAGAGAGATGTTCAGAATATGACAGCCGATCCAGACAAAAAAGAAATAAGACAAGACGTGCCGAGGTGGATCGGAAGGTGGTGTTGATGTTGGGTTTTTAGACAAAGCTTAAGCTGTCTCCTGAACTGCGAGCCCCTTAGGAGAAGAAACCGGGAAACAAATCCTTGAAAAATGCGTTGCCATTCTCCCTTAGTCTTCTTTTCGCCCGCACCTTACTTAATTGACTATAACGTGCTCGCAGAACGGCGGAGAGAGAGAGAGAGAGATAGATACTGACATCTTCAAAAGGAGCTTTGATCTCCAAGCACCTTGAGGCTCTGGAGGATCATCAAGGTTCGCTCCGTTTTCTTTTTCATCAAGCGCTGTTTCTCTCTGCCCTTTTTGCTCCTGTCTCTCCTCTCCCTCTCTTTCTCTGTTCCTTCCCTCTATCTCCTGTTTGGTGTGATCAGCCTCTCACAGCCTCTCTCTGAACACCTCTCTCTGACTGATAACCACCAACACACACACACACACTCACACACATGCACACGCACACACGCGCAAACACGAGAACTAGTTATGCGCACAGCATCCACGGTCTGGTGTACCTCATTCACATTCCGGACTCGCCAGCATGTGATTACCTCACCGTGCTCTCACGTGCTGCAAGGTCAGGTTGAAAATAATTTACAGACGGGAACGCTCTCCGTGCACGAGCATTTCTAAGGGCTTTCAAGTGTTTTTTTCCACCCCTATCCTTATGAGACACTAATTAAATCACCCAACAGTCAACATCTTTGTTGTAGCTGCCATCTTGAACATTTTGGCAGAGACGTCAAACTTTGTGTTTAATGGGTTGTTGAAATCCGAGTCAGATCTTTAGCATCTTTCCCCAGCTTACAGTGCAATCTGCTCGGCTAGCACCCAGTACAGTCGTATGTACATGGCATCCTGAGAGCCTGGGCGCGACAGAGACAGAATGTGTCAAAGCTCGGTAGTGTGCCCTGAGCCGTGCGAGCCGTTATGTTATCGTTATGGAGTTCTAGCCTGGCATGTATTATGTGGATGGAGTGTTGACGTGTCCCTGGGCATTCAAGATGTTATTCAAACATTAATTTAAATTGCACCCCCCCCAACACACACACACACACACACACACACACACACACACACACAAACAAAGTTGGGAGTGGACCCCCTGCTGAGGCCGCTGATTGACCGACACATTCCCCCATCCATAAAGCAGCAGAAACAACATTATTCCCGACATTAGACGACACCGAAAGCAGATTAAAGGCCGCTTAGCAGTCATTTAGGAGCCGCTGTGTTTAAAGAGCAGTTAGGGCTTATTGTCAGTTACCTACCCACCACTCCCTTCATTTCAGCGTTTGCCGACTTCACTGCCTCCAGTCACTCGAGGATTAGGCCTATATATATATACTGTACATATATTTTCTTTCCCCTTACAGAGATATTTTCCCTTTTTTTTCGCTTAAGGGAAGCGGCCATTAAAATGTCATTACCGCAATGCCGGAATCATCTTTAAAAAGAGAGAGAGAGGGTGAGTAAGAGAGTGAGAGAGAGAGAGAGAGAAAAGCCAGTGGCTCCCAGCAGCTTCCTGCCATAATGGGCTCGATACGTTCCCTCTGCACGGGGAAGAGTCCTAATGTTGCGGAACACAAATGCTAATCTTTCTGTAAATATCACTCAAATGCTCTCTCTCTCCCCCTCTCTCTTGCTCTCTCTCTCTCTTTCTCTCTCTCTCTCTCTCTCCCTCTCTTCCGCCTCTCTCACTGTCCTCTTCAGCCCTTCAGCCGTAATAGGATGGATTCATCCTGGCAAATTGAATTAATTCTCTCGGCAGAGGTATTATGAGTATTCTGAGCATCTTGTTTGGTGAGCTGTAATGGAGCCCATTCTGGTTCTCTGCTGCTTCTGACAAGGATCATTAGGTTCCTCGGAACCATTTGGCTCCCCTACTTCTACAATAGATACAGGTATCAACTGCAGCGTGCGTCGATAGGCCAAAAGCCCTGATATTCACGGGCGCTGTGCGGTGTTCACTTTCCTGATCCACCTTCATGTGTGTGCTTGTGGGATCGATAATGGATTGGTGAAATGCATGAGGGAGAGAACGGGCAGGTAGACCGTCAGGGTCAGTGAGTAACATGATGAGGAGAGAGGCCCCCGCCTGGCATTTGAAACCGTACTGTACTTCCCTTCCCTTGCTAGAATGAGATCATCCACTGAGGAGACCATCGAACCGCCTGTTCATAAATAAGTGAAAGGGTTTTCTTTTATGTTCTTCTCCTTTAACCACACAAACCCCTGCATCCCTACTCTGGGGTGTACATTTGGTGAAAATAGCTGATCTGCAAGCTCACAACGCATTGTGTTGCGATGTGTTGTGAATTTGTAGATCAGCTATTTTCGGCAAAGCAATTTGATGTAGAAGCAAATACTCGCATACCTGCCCTGGGGTCTCCCGGTCAACTTAGTCTGAAGGGATTAAGTGGTTAACTTCTTTTTTATTAACAAAATATTTTCCTAAGATTTACAAAGAACAAAAACAGTACAGTAGCTTATAGCAGAGTTGGTAGAAAAAACTAAATGTAAATATATGTTTGATTTTGAAAATGTTATTTTTAAGGTCAGCAATGTACTTGAAGCTAAAGTGCCGTTACATTACCTTAATTCTCGTAGGTAACGTCTAGGCCTATTGTGACATGCTATCACAATGCCTAGCTAAGCTCAAGCTCCTTTACACATAATACCAGAAGGACTTTGCAAACGCCCGTATTGCACCGTGTTTTTGCCGTCATGAAACATATTTCTTTATTGATTGATTGAATACTTTATCGGTCAGAAAATGTAAACAGCATGTGGTACAGTAAGACATCAAAGCTAAAAGGATAACACAAAAAAGTCCTGGAGACAATTCATAAAAATTGCATACAAAATTAACACAATAATACATGTCATCAACAAATACAAAACACTATACAGTGTATGTACAAAAGAGATGGGAAATGTATATTTGCCTCCCCTTTTGCCCCTTTTTTCATGCCAATTGATTATTTTGACAGTCACTCTGTCCCTGATCCTCTGTTGATCCCCCTCAGGCACCAATCACGCCTACCGAACATTTCCACTTAAAGCAGTTTCAGCACGCTCAATTAATACCCTAATCGCTCTTGTCGCCAGTGCATGGCAATGCCCTGGTCTTGGCTTGAATACCATTACTACTTTTTTTTTACTGCGTCGGGGGGTGGTTAGAATGCACATAAATTTGGCTGCGATTATACCGCTCATTAAGCTACTGTACAACCTCTGCGCTTATTTACTCAGTTAAACTTGATACTCGAAGTTCAATTAACATTCGGGTGTTTTATTTCGCCCCTATCTTTTTAAATAGTTAATCAGCCGTGAATAATGGAAAAACGCTGGGAGCCAAAGCCGCACGGTTTAACCTCCCAGTACCTTGCCATATGGAAGGTATAGCTGGATAAAATGCACATATTTAATGAGATAATTGAATCAATGAAGTTGTTTTTTGGAAGCGCACAAGCTGCTGCAGGGCAGATAGCAGTACCCGTCCGCGGCCAATAGGCCCTGATCCCCTGTGTCCACCAGGAAGTGTTTTGGCCAGCTGTCTCAGCGGGGAGGGGCATGTTGAATGGCAGCCACCGCCACGGGGTATTACTGTGTAAGTCCCTGAATAACTCGGCGAGAGGATTGCGCCCGTGAGAGAGAGAGAGAGAGAGAGACTGCATCTTTAATGGTTTTGTCTAGTATCTGCTCAGTCCGTCTGTCTTTCAGACTGCCTCTCCTATGCCCTCAGTTTTGCTCTCTCTATCTTCTCTCTCTCTCCCCCCCACCCCCCCATCACATCCCTCCATCGTTTGGCAGGCAGACTGTAACGTGGCGAAATGACTTTGACCTTTGCTGGGACCGAGGACAGAAACCACAGAGGGAGGGAGGGAGAGCGTGTGTGTGTGTGTGGGGGGGGGGGGGGGGGGGGGTTTGGCGACTGACTGTAATAAACTAGAAGCAGTGGGTGGCTGTCAGCGCTAATAGATAGGAGAGAAGGAGAGGGATCACAAGGTTGATGAATACTAAAGGCGCCTTAGTCCTCAGTGTAGTTCTTGACTAATGCTGATGTACGGCGAAGAGTCGCTTTGATGATTGTCCTGGCATCCGAAAAGAAATGTCTAGATGATCTGGGAGGTAAATGTTATCGTTCAATTTCAAAGTGGATTGCGATTGGATTATGGTAATCAGGCATCACGCATCCTCTCATTGGTTCGAATGCAATTGAAATGTAATAGGCTCTATGCACAGCAGCCATATTGGAAATAAATTGGGCCTCTTTTTACTTCCTTCACAGGTGTTACCAATGATACAAATGAAGGCTCTGTTCCATTCTGGTCAGGATAAGGATAATTCCTTTTAACAGGTCGTTCATGAAAGTCCTTGCGGTCTTGTTTCCAATGAGAACCTGTGAGCAATTAGGGGTTAAGAGTCTTGCTCAGGGACAAATTTCATTTCATCGACACATATGCTGACCCGGCCTGGAATCGAACCTGGGGCAACCAGGGCCTCTGGCTCCCTAGGCGGGCTCACTAACCATTCAGCTATGGCCGCCCCATGTCAAACAGAGGCAGGGTGCTGACATTGTGCATGTTGGCTCACTGGAAACACTTGAGGGGGTTCCAAATGGCCCCTTACGGGTGTGTAACTCTGAGTGTAACTCTCAGAGTTATGGGGGTCCTTGCAATTAAAAGGTTTGACAACCACTGTGCTACACGAAATGTAATAGAGCCTTCATTAGTATATATATATATATATATATATATATATATATATACAAAGGTAACCGCATCATTTTAACACTGGCATTTCTTCCCCTCCCTTCCGCAGGAACGGGGAAAGATCGGCGTGATCTTCAACGTGGGAACGGACGACATCGCCATCGAGGAGAGCGCGGTGATGGTGAGCGACGGCAAATACCACGTGGTGCGCTTCACGCGCAGCGGCGGCAACGCCACGCTACAGGTGGACAGCCAGCCCGTCATCGAACGTTTCCCCTCAGGTAGGAGCACGGGGTCCGACACAGTGGCACTGAGATGAGGGGGGGGGCGGGAGGGGCGGGGCAGTGACTGTTATGGTCTTCAGTGATCACAGGGAGGGTCAAACCCTCAATGTGAACCAAAGACATATAAGTGGAGAGACACTGAGAGAGAATTCATTTCCCCTAAATTCAGGAGGTACATTATGCTTACTCATAGAACCTCACACCATTTCTCAAACAGACGCTAGAAAGGAGAGCAGACACCCTCCTATGAGTCAGCGCCAGCAGAGGGCCGCTTCCTCTGCTGTTGATTAGGCATAATCATGGTATTCCATTTCGACATGAATTGTGGGGTTATTTTTGAAACCCTCTCTTAACGTCTCTCTCCACTGTGTCTCTCTTGTTCACAGTGTTTTTTTTTTCACCCGACATGGTTATTGAAAGGAAGACATTTTCTGCTCATGTCAATGAGCGCCAAAGGCTAAACGTCAACAGGATAAATTGCCTGTGGTATTGTTGACGAATGAAAACTCATCACATGAGAAAGGCGTGGAAATATTAGCTTTTTCAAAGGGCTGGATTCCACATTGTGCTTTTTCAAAGGGCACGATTCCGCATTGTCATCCTTGTATTGCAGTTGTTCTGAGAAGAGAAGCGATGGGGAAGAGTAGTGTCAACATGTGACACCATCTACCGTCTACCCAATTCATTTCACTTGCGAGTGACATTATACCAACAATGGCGAGGCGAAAATAACAAGCCCTCAGACGACAGTTCTTTCTTGATTTTTATTGTGATGGAGATGGAGGCCTTTCCGAGGCGGTGTGCACTGACTGGTGTCAGCAACACCGACTGACGTTCATGTGACCCAGAAAAAAGAAGATAAATCGGACAATGTACTTGGCACAAGTTTTTTTTCGTGAGACACAGAGATACACTCATGGCAGCCTCGCTGCCGGGTTATGCAACATCTGCGTGACATCTCGTCCCTCGCTGCATACTGTAATGACTAGGGTGCTTCATTTGGAGTGTAGGGTGATTTATACATAGGCTATTTGAAAATAGCAGATCTACAAGCTCACAACGCGTCGCGATGCGACGCGTTGTGAGGCTGGCTCTTATTACTTGAGGCTGTACTCTAGTCAAATTTTCATTCCGGACTTTTACTTGTAACAGAGTACTTCTACATTGCAGTATTAATACTTTTACTTAAGTAAAACATTTGAGTACTTTTTCCACCACTGGGGTTATGCAACATCTGCGTGACATCTCGTCCCTCGCTACATATACTGTAATGACTAGGGTGCTTAATTTGGAGTGTAGGGTGACGATCCCGGCGGGGGCCTCAAGCGAGGCCATCACTAATGGCGAATTTGATTGGTTCGGGTTCCCTCACGTAACACCAAGAAGTGCAGTTTGGTGCACGACTGTCTTTTTTTTACCCCCACCGGATCTGTTTTGACCCACATCAGGCAGTCTCACAGGGACATCGCCATGGTTCCCCACACTCGCGACTCAGCTTGTGTGTGTATTGCGAGACACATGAGGGATCTCCGTGCCTCGTACACCGCGTGACGGAAAAATGAGACTTCCCCAAAGGACGTGGAACGGGGAGGATGTCTATAAGACGAGATGGGGAAGGAATAGAAATGAAGGCAAGTGAGACAGACAGTGACGTGACAAGTAGGCCTGAAATTATCGAATGTTATCTCCTTAGCAATTATTCTATTGATAACTTCTTAGATTAATCGAATAATCAAGAACTGTGTCTTTATATATACATATTTTATATCAACAAATGAATCAACAAAATGATTTCTTATTCGTATTAACCACTTAAGCCTTATTTTATACATTGTCGTATACACTGTCATAAAAACAATAGCATCAAGCTACCAGCTCACAACATCACATCGCCGGCTTGTAGATCTGCTATTTTCAGTATTTTGGAAAATGTATAATTTCATTAAAATCTATTATTCTTCATAATCGAATAAATAGATATGTTCAATTACCTGTTGCTCGCCTACACACAAGACAGAAAGTTGCGCTGCAATGTCACATATTTTCTATCCTCACATTTTTATCCCTGTCTATACACCCCCGCACCGCTGCAATTTTCCCTCTCTGTTCCTGAAGAGTCTAAATTGTCACTCGCTTCGGTCCGCATTGATGACAAGTGCCTGTTGAGTCATCGGCGGCTTCATGAACAGAAGGGCTTTCATAGAGGTGATGATTTGGAGAGACAACACAGACAAGGAGACATGGCTGTGACGGGCCAGACAACGTTTAAAAGCAACCCCAACACATTTCAAAGTGATGCTTGCGTGCCTCTGGGACCGGCCAGCCGGTTCACACTCACACGCGCGCGTGTGTGTGTGTGTGTGTGTGTGCATGTGTGTGTGTGCGTGTGTGTGTGCGTGTGTGTGTGTGCGGATACGTGGCTGCCTTCACACATATGTCAGTGTGTCTTGGTTTTCCTGAGTGCATGCACTCATGCGTGAGTATGTGTGTACATATATAGTTTGTGAAAGTGTGCGTGTGTGTGTGTACGTGTGTGTCAGGCAGCCAGGGAGCAGACTGAGTGTGTCAGCGGTTAGCTAATCCAGTGCAGTGGTGGAAAAAGCACTGGCATGGTTTACTAAAAGTATCAATGTAGAAGCACTCTGTTACAAGTAAAAGTCCGGAATAAATCATTTGCTTGAGTAAAAGTACAAAAGTATTGATATCAAAATGTAAAGTAGAAAGTAGTCAT
Source organism: Gymnoscopelus microlampas (assembly GCF_963454915.1). Taxonomy (NCBI): domain Eukaryota; kingdom Metazoa; phylum Chordata; class Actinopteri; order Myctophiformes; family Myctophidae; genus Gymnoscopelus; species Gymnoscopelus microlampas. Next base: position 30,376,530 of record NC_139956.1, on the reverse strand, counting down.
TTGCAGAATGTTTTCAAATGGATTTCACAAGTTTTCAAATGGATACAAATCTTTTGAAAACAGCAGATCTACAAGCTCACAATGCATCGCTTCGCAACTCATTGTGAGCTTGTAGATCGGCTATTTTCAAATGGCCGAAATACATACAGGGCTGAAGTGGTTAATGTATGTTTTG